>NC_047021.1:45381980-45545622 GCF_902652985.1 Pecten maximus
TTATCA
Organism: Pecten maximus; assembly: GCF_902652985.1. Lineage (NCBI taxonomy): Eukaryota > Metazoa > Mollusca > Bivalvia > Pectinida > Pectinidae > Pecten > Pecten maximus. Next base: position 45,381,987 of record NC_047021.1, read on the forward strand.
TTATAAATCACTAAGTTTATGTAAGCATAATGTTTTGATATCCAGACACCAGATCAAGCAATTGGACACCAGACAAGGACACTGGACACAAGATAAGGACACTTGACACCAGATCTGGTCACTGGACACCAAATCAGGCTACTGGACACCAGATCAGGTCACTGGACACCAAATCAGGACACTGGACACCAGATCAGGCCACTGGACACCAGATAATAGGACACTGGACACCAGATTATAGGACACTGGACACCAGATTATAGGACACTGGACACCAGATTATAGGACACTGGACACCAGATCAGGACACTGGACACCAGATCAGGACACTGGACACCAGATTATAGGACACTGGACACCAGACAAGGACACTGGACACCAGATTATAGGACACTGGACACCAGATCAGGACACTGGACAACAGATCATGTCACTGGACACCAGATCAGGCCACTGGACACCAGATCAGGACACTGGACACCAGATCAGGTCACTGGACACCAGATCAGGACACTGGACACCAGATCAGGTCACTGGACACCAGATCAGGCCACTGGACACCAGATCAGGACACTGGACACCAGATCAGGTCACTGGACACCAGATCAGGACACTGGACACCAGATCAGGTCACTGGAAATTTGGATAGTAAATTGAACATCTGTCATTGCTTACCTTTGCATCGCCGCCCAAGGAGGGCTGCAAGATCTGTGTAAGTTTGGAGTTCCTATAAGGGATGTGTAGCTGGCTGGTCCGTAAGGCTTGGAAAACCTATAAATAAACAACAACAGCAATTTAGGCCCTAGTTACAATAGTGTAAAGCTTTTGTGTTGGGGACACTTGACAGTGATTTAAAAAAAAACACTTTTTGTCCAAAATTATCCATGTCTTTTGTGTCAAAAGAAGAAATTTCACAACGCAGACATTTATGAACTAGGAAGTTTGATTGGTTTAATGCTATAAAAAACGTTGCCTGATTCAAAACTGTTATTTTTCCCTGACACAAATCAAATAGTTAGCCATGTGACTTTGACATATTCAGGGGTACCGAGAGTGAAAACAAATAGTTAGCCATGTGACTTTGACATATTCAGGGATACAGAGAGTGAAACATAGTCCTCAAAGGACCCAGGGTTGTATGGGGTGGTGTTTCTCTGTGTATAGCCGGCTTGTTTTCTTCCATGTATATTTAAATCATGATCACCTTTAATATGTTACAGAAGCATGTGAATGGTGGTTATCAAATGTTAACACAAACACTCCAGAAATCCGTTCCAAAATTAACAAATAGCAAGATTCACAGCAATAGGACTGAGATACTTTTGGAACTTTTTAACAATGAACTGTTTAAAATCGCATGCATGAACTAAATAATCGACCAGACAACCACATAAGCAATATAAACCACATTTTACGCACTGTAGACATATTTTATCTGTCCGAAGAGTGACAGAAATTTGTTTTCCCTGTCCGTTAGTCAATAAAGTTAATGTAAATGTGGAAATTTATGCGAGGGGGAAATTTACGCTAATTATGCGGAGTCCTTTTGATTGTGAAATTTTTCCCACGCTTATCATATTGATATCAATTTGCGTTATCTCGAACTACCAACGAAGGTTGATCGATGGCGAAAATTACCCCCACATGTGTAGTTTATATATCGAAATTGCGAAATTAACCCCCCACAAAAATAACCATGTGTATAGTATCTTTTACCTGTCCGAGAGCTGACAGAGATTTGTTGATTGCGGCTGCCTCTACAAGACGTTGGCCCTCTGCCTCAGTCTTTGATATCCTTTCTGACCCGGCCAAATCACACAAGGTCAGTGTGCCCCTGGTCACTGATCCTGTGACCTTGTCATGACCTTCAACTCTCAAAAGTAGAAGAAGATGTGATCGGGAACTGCAATTACAAGAAAACTAGATTGATAATGTGTTGTTACACTGGAATACGACATCTGTCTTCTGGCATTGGGACTATGGAAGACTACACTCGCTTCATGGATAATACTGATAAAGTCTGTGTTTCGTATAGGTTATTAAAAACACGTACTTAAGCTGTTTGAAATTATACTTATTAATTGTCACATTATGATATACAGTAGGTTAAAGGGAACTTAAGTTATTGCACGAAAATTTCTGTGCGGACAATGCTAACACCAACATATATAGTGATACCTATATGTCGTCTGCTTTTTGCAGGTGACACAAAAACGATTTTTTACAGAAAATATTTGTTTTTATAACATCATTGTGGATTAGATATTCAAAAGTGTGGGGTGGGCTAATTCCTGAGCAGGGACTTATACTCGGTAAAATAAGGAACAGGAATGCACAACCAGGGACCATGGAGCTCATATATAAAATTTGAGAAAGATTGATACAGTACTTTCTGAAAAGTAGTGGTAACAAACTTTAACCTGTCAAAAAAAGTCCCCGTCATCAAATTCAAAAGAGTCAGCTTGAAATGCTTCCTGTTCAAACTTTAATATTTCAGATTTACACTAGGAGAGAGATTTGAGGACTGACACAGCAAGTCTACCTAAAACAGTTACGATAAATTTACCTCTGACACAGTAAATGCACCTAAAACAGTTACGATAAATTTACCTCTGACACAGTAAATGTACCTAAAACAGTTACGATAAATTTACCTCTGACACAGTAAATGTACCTAAAACAGTTACGATAAATTTACCTCTGACACAGTAAATGTACCTAAAACAGTTACGATAAATTTACCTCTGACACAGTAAATGTACCTAAAACAGTTACGATAAATTTACCTCTGACACAGTAAATGTACCTAAAACAGTTACGATAAATTTACCTCTGACACAGTAAGTGTACCTAAAACAGTTACGATAAATTTACCTCTGACACAGTAAGTGTACCTAAAACAGTTATGATAAATTTACCTTGTGGAATTCATTTTCGTTGATGCCACCGATCTGTTCTTGTCGCCCTTCTTCATGACACTTTTGATGCTGTCTGGAGATTTGATCTCAATTTCGATCAAGCCTGGGAGGTTGACTTTGTTCCCCACAGTTTTTAAGTCGATCACTTTAGCATCGTCGGAGAGAAGGTCCACCACAGTCTCGTTATAGATTTCAATCAGCCCAACCTACGATACAATGTTGATATGTAGAACTACAATCTGACTTATTTTACACAATTGTGAAACAGGTTATAACAACTTACAGTAAAACTCGGATAAGTCGAAGACGACGGAACCAAGCAAAATATTCTACTTATCCGATGGTTCGACTTATCTGTGTCCGATGGAAATTTTTGTATAGTTTAGAAGGGAGGGACCAAACGAAACATTTGACTCATCCGATGTATTCGATTCAAGCGTGTTCGACACAAGTGAGTTTTACTGTATATTGTAACTGTATATATATTCGTCACATTTGTTGACCTGGATGGAAGCATGAGGTCTTACTGTGGGAGAAAACTTGAGTATCCAGAGAAAACTTGAGTATCCGGAGAAAACTTGAGTATCCGGAGAAAACTTTTGTTGCAGGAGACCAAGTAGCTTTTCACCTCTGATAGTGGAATTGAACTAAGGTCATCTTTTTACAAATAGTTGATTTGTAGCATCAAAATTAGAAACAACCCAGGAGTATAAGACACCCTCATTATAAAGCATAATTATAGGTGTCACCCTATACAACATACCGTCATTATATAGGTGTCAACCCTATACAACTTACCACCATTTTATAGGTGTCACCCCACACAACTTACCACCATTATATAGGTGTCACTCCACACAACATACCACCATTATATAGGTGTCACCCCACACAACTTACCACCATTATATAGGTGTCACCCCACACAACTTACCACCATTATATAAGTGTCAACCCTATACAAAATACCACCATTATATAGGTGTCACCCCACACAACTTACCACCATTATATAAGTGTCAACCCTATACAACTTACCACCATTATATAGGTGTCACCCCACACAACATACCATCATTATATAGGTGTCAACCCTATACAACTTACCACCATTATATAGGTGTCACTCCACACAACATACCACCATTATATAGGTGTCACCCCACACAACTTACCACCATTATATAGGTGTCACCCCACACAACTTACCACCATTATATAAGTGTCAACCCTATACAAAATACCACCATTATATAGGTGTCACCCCACACAACTTACCACCATTATATAAGTGTCAACCCTATACAACTTACCACCATTATATAGGTGTCACCCCACACAACATACCATCATTATATAGGTGTCAACCCTATACAACTTACCACCATTATATAGGTGTCACCCCACACAACTTACCACCATTATATAGGTGTCACCCCACACAACATACCATCATTATATAGGTGTCACCCCACACAACATACCACCATTATATAGGTGTCACCCCACACAACTTACCACCATTATATAGGTGTCACCCCACACAACATACCACCATTATATAGGTGTCACCCCACACAACATACCACCATTATATAGGTGTCACCCCACACAACTTACCACCATTATATAGGTGTCACCCCACACAACATACCACCATTATATAGGTGTCACCCCACACAACATACCATCATTATATAGGTGTCACCCCACACAACTTACCACCAATATATAGGTGTCACCCCACACAACTTACCACCATTATATAGGTGTCACCCCACACAACTTACCACCATTATATAGGTGTCACCCCACACAACATACCGTCATTATATAGGTGTCACCCCACACAACATACCATCATTATATAGGTGTCACCCCACACAACTTACCATCATTATATAGGTGTCACCCCACACAACATACCACCATTATATAGGTGTCACCCCACACAACTTACCACCATTATATAGGTGTCACTCCACACAACATACCATCATTATATAGGTGTCACCCCACACAACATACCACCATTATACAGGTGTCACCCCACACAACTTACCACCATTATATAGGTGTCACTCCACACAACATACCACCATTATATAGGTGTCACTACACACAACTTACCGTCATTATATAGGTGTCACCCCAAACAACATACCGTCATTATATAGGTGTCACCCCACACAACATACCATTATATAGGTGTCACTCCACACAACTTACCACCATTATATAGGTGTCACCCCACACAACATACCATCATTATATAGGTGTCACCCCACACAACATACCACCAATATATAGGTGTCACCCCACACAACATACCACCATTTTATAGGTGTCACCCCACACAACATACCGTCATTATATAGGTGTCACTCCACACAACATACCACCAATATATAGGTGTCACCCCACACAACTTACCACCAATATATAGGTGTCACCCCACACAACTTACCACCATTATATAGGTGTCACCCCACACAACTTACCATCATTATATAGGTGTCACCCCACACAACTTACCATCATTATATAGGTGTCACCCCACACAACATACCATCATTATATAGGTGTCACTCCACACAACATACCGTCATTATATAGGTGTCACCCCACACAACATACCACCATTATATAGGTGTCACCCCACACAACTTACCACCATTATATAGGTGTCACCCCACACAACTTACCACCATTTTATATGTCTGTGTTTCCTTCCTATCCAGACACACTTGGAACAGCTCCTTAATTGCCCTACAATCAAAATATTGTAAATAATATTGTGTTGTATTCAGCAACCATTACAGACAAATTGTCAGACACGCTCATTGAAATCCTAGACTGACGTATAAAATAAACAGAATTTTTTTCTATCTGGACCTTTCTGCCCATACAGTAGCTCTTCTGAAGCAACTTTGCTCCATAATGTCTAACAAAATGTTCACCAGTGAAAAGATAAAAAATTGACCCTGACCATGAACTTTGACCTTGACTTTCAACCAACGATTTATACAAAATAGATTCCCCTTCACCCAAGGATGCTTTAGACCAAATACCGACCAAATCCTTTCATTCTTACAGAAGAAGGATCTTAAAGAGTTTGGTATATTTCCCCTATGGCACCAGCCCTCCAGGCCCCTGGGGGCCAGACACACAGTTTACACAAAATTGGTTCCCCTTCACCCAAGGATGCTTCAGGCCAAATATTTCCCAATTCCATTCATTCTTACAGAAGAAGGATTTTATTGGGTGCCAGACCCATCACTTATGCAAAATTGGTTCCCCTTCACCCAAGGATGCTTCAGACCAAATTTGGTCAAAATCCATTCAGTGCTTCATGACTAGTAGTGATTTTCAGGGAAAGTTGACAGATTGATGATACACGGACAATGGTCCTTTCCATAAGCTTACCAGCCCTTCAGGCCAGGTCAGCGAAAAACCAGAGCACTGCAAACTGATGTATGATATGCCTTTCTGACCTATTCAATGACTTTTTAAAATTATTTTCTGAAACTGAATCGATACCATCATTGTTAGACCACACAAGAAGATTCATTTCCAATTAGAAAATGTCTGTAAGACATAAGTGCCCCTGCTGCTACTTAAAACACCCTGAAACAGTTTGGTGAGATCCCATCAGCAGTTCTGAGATTGACAGGACGGGACTAAATGGGACGGACACTGGTAACACTATATGCTCCCCCATTTCATGAAGGCAGCATAAATATTAGCACTATAACACATTTGACAGAAATGTTGACCGCTGAAGAAACCTGCACCAAAATTGTATCCAATCGTTGACAGACAGATGGACAGACAAAGATGGCGTTCCATAATATGTCCCTAACTGGTAAAATTCTCGCACTGCTGATCACTCTGCAAGCCTCATGTTGGTAAACCTAAGAATCTTCCCCTGTCTCATCACTAGGGTGTGAAAGATGCTATTATTCTCACATACTTCACAGGGTTATCCGGCGGTTGCTAGGGAAAAGATAAATCGATCTTACACAGGGGAGGTAAAGACAGCCGGTACGTGCTATATAACGCTGTCTCAATAACGTAACGTCATCATTTTACGTTGAGTAACTAAGTCGTAAATGATGACGTCATAATTTTGACGTACATTCCAAGGAGCATTGAAGATGGCGCGATGAAAAACTTTCATAAAAACTTACGTTTGGTTGCAAGTATGTGAGAAAAATAATCAATCATGGGTCTGTTCCGCGAAAAATGATATCTCAACCTTCTTGTAAGAGTTTGGCTGGCCAGCATGAGGCAAGACTGGCCGAACTCTTATACTCGGGTTGAGATATCCCTGTCCACGGAACAGACCCATGATAGATTCTATTAATCTATACAAAGTGACGACAGTATCAATAGTACCTGTTGTTGATACCAGGGTTGTTTTCCGGGCCCATCATGGTGAAAGTTTTTCCAGATCCCGTTTGACCGTAGGCCATCAGGCAAACGTTGTAACCATCCACACACGACGATATGATTGGTTTGGTGTCTGCAAATACCTGAAAATAACAAAACCATGTTGCACGATGTCGTGCATAAAATGTCACTCTTTACCAAAAAGTATGTGACGTAATTTTTATGAAGGTGTAAAATACTCCCCTCTTCCATAAATAGTAAACTCAAATTTAAGCACATAACTGAATTCTAAGAGAAGAACTGGCAAACCTACGGTAATTGCTGTAAACAAGAGGCCCAGAGGGCCTGCATCACTCACCTGGATATTTCTGTTTATTGTGGAAATATACTCTTATGTAAGTATTATAATCAACATTTTAATTTTTTTTGAGATGCTTCCCTCAAGAATAGTTCAAATATAATGTGGACCAAATACTGTCATTCTTAAACGTCATGCCATGGCATAAACCCATCAACCACCCTTCAGGCCAGGTGATCTATAGGCTATATACAGAAACTAAAATCATAGATTTAGTGGAAGGTTTTTATACTGAAATAAGATTTCTGCTCTTGTCATATATTTCCAAATACAGAATTATCGATTGTCTTTCGTAGATTATTTGAAACCAACCTGTTCTTGAGTTGTGTCAATACCAAACACACGGTCGAAGGTGAACATCTTCTTGCCCTGCTGAGGGTGTATGGCGACGATGTCCTGATCAGAAGGGAATTTGAGGCAGTTATCAACACGGTCATCCTTCCTCGCCCTACAGAATACTCGGATGTTGCCCCGAAGTTCTTGAAGCTGTGATTAATATAACAGATAACTTAATACCAGCCCAATTTGAACTATTGTGAGCTGGTAAACTAGCATGGGGGGTGGGGGCAGCAATATGAAAACTGTAATGTATACATAAAGTTTTATGGTGATATCTTTTACAGTATTACACTAAACCTCACCATATATCTGGTTGTAGATGTAAACTTTACTTATTTAACAACAACTGAAACAAGTTACATCAACTTATATAAATCATTTTTGTTAGCCTGGATGGAAGAGAGTAAGGAGTCTTATTCTATGAGGAAACTGGCCGGCAGAACCGGAACACCTGAATCTATTCACATCTGATCGGGGAATCGAAACACCTGAATCTATTCACATCTGATCGGGGAACCGGAACACCTGAATCTATTCACATCTGATCGGTGGAATCGAACACCTCCCACTGAGGTGATTTGCCTGCATACATATTTGTATGTATTATATATGTATATGAATTGTTAATGAAATATTTTGAAATTGAAAAAAAGGCCGCTGTGCCTGACCCGGCCACCCTAAAAAATATCTGGTTGTTCCATATATAAATTTCAAGTTTGATTTAGATAATTACAATGGTTTGAACATTATTACCGACACAACATTATTCTAAAACTGCAATTTGACCTTACTAAGGGTTGGAGTGACCTAATTTCACTGTCCATATGTGTGGGTGATGTATAGAATAATTACCTGGTTATAGAGGAGTCGTCGCTGCAAAGCCTCCTTTCTGTAGAGAGCTCGCACTTCCTCTAGTTCTTCCACCTGGCCTTGACCAGAATTCTTCAGCATCTTCACATGCTTCAATGCCTGGATTTAAATATCAAATTTATATTACTTGAATGATCCATAAATCATTCCCCTTCAAATGCAGAGAATCATTAATTCTAGAATAGTAAGCTAAGAGTGGTTCACAAACAAGAGGCCAAGAGGGCCTGTATTGCCCACCTGAATGCTTCAGTAATAATGGCAAAAAACTCTAATTTAAGCTATATTACAAATATTTTATATATATTGTTCAAATCCTGTAATTTTTAAAGAAGAAGGATTTTCAAGTTTTTTGTTATATTTCCCCTATTGGGCCCCCTCAATCCAGCTTCAGGGGAGCCACACTCCTCATTTATACAAACATTGAATCTCCTTTGGCTAACAATGCTCCAGACCAAATTTCACCAAAATCCATTAAAGCTTTCAGGACGAGCAGTGATTTAAAGGAAATTTTTTTAATGGACAACTAAAGACTAATGGTGGACACTGCACCATGGTATAAGCTAAAAAGCCCTCCTCAGACTTAAATATTAAACTTTAACACTACAAGAGGAGGCTTATTTGAGGATAAATATGGTAATAAACTTTTACACTAGGGGAGGGGGCTTATTTGAGCATAAACTTGGTAAGAAACATTTACACTAGGGAAGGGGCTTATTTGAGGATAAATATGGTACTAAACTTTTTCACTAGGGGAGGGGGCTTATTTGAGGATAAATACGGTAATAAACCTTAACACAAGGGGAGGGGCTTTTTTGAGGATAAATACGGTACTAAACTTTTACACTAGAAGAGGGGCTTATTTGAGGATAAATCTGGTAATGAACTTTTACACGAGGAAAGGGGGCTTTCTGACAATAACTACGGTAATGCTCGTTGGTCCAGAACACATTTCACCCCTTCAATCATTACGTGGATTCTAAAATAACTCTTAATCTTTTCCAAAATGATTACCCTATGTTTCGTTTTTATTCTGAACAAGTTGTTGAAAGTAATAATTGTCAGAGGATGTGTGTATACTGTATAGTTAGTAATATTTGTGGGGGATTTAATTTAACTCAATTTGTAGTCATTAGTCTAAGATAAAGCACGAGAAAAGATTCCATACAAATATTGTGTACATTGCAAAAGTTTTGCACAAAATTAAAAAAAAAATGAACTACATGTATTTCGGAAGAATGGGAATATTAGGATATTATCTCATGATTTTCAACAATTATAAAACATCCTGTAAGTTTAGGCGAGGCTAGTCAACAATTCAGACACTGTCTGACTAAAATCTTAACTGAACAAAGTCTATTGTAATAACCTGGGCCATCATTCCTCCGAGGCTCTCAAAGTTCCGCTGAACCTCCATCTTAAGCTGTACATGTGCTTTCCTCACAGTCTTCGCTGTGTCGTTCAGCTCCTCGATATCATCAGGGTTCACTGTTTCCTCCTTCACAACAGTTGTAACAACCTAAATTCAAAGTTGAATGAATTAATGAGACTGAACAGTTGCATGTTTTTTTCAGAATATATTTTAGTTTAATATTTCTCATCTGTGATTGTTTACCTAAACAATACACTCCGAGCAGTACAGTGTATTTGGGTTTACCTGTACGTGTCTTCTTTCATTTACTTGTGCTTACCTATATGATATACTCCGAGTACAAGGGTTCCACTATCATTTACCTTTGATTGTTTACCTATGGTGTACAAGGGTGCCACTATCATTTACCTTTGATTGTGTAACTACGGTGTACAAGGGTTCTGCTATCATTCACATTTTATTGTTTACCTAAATGATATACTTGGTGTACAAGGGTTTCACTATCATTTACCTGTGACTTTACCTATCCTACAGTGTATAATGATTCTGCTACTGCTTACCTGTGGTGTTTTTGGACGCATGCTGGATTTTGGGCGTGTCGAGGCCATAGAAGACAACTGAGCTTCAGCCTGTTTGTAGTTCACCTCTAGATCAGTCAGCTTCTCCTGTTGGTCTTTTACCTGTAAACATCCAACATTTGTCATTAAAATGTACAGCATTACAATGTACATCATGACAATGTACAGCATTATAATGTATATCATTACAATGTACATCGTTACAATGTAATCATTACAATGTACATCATTACAATGTACATCGTTATAATGTACATCATTAAAATGTATATCATTACAATGTACATCGTTACAATGTACATCGTTACAATGTAATCATTACAATGTACATCGTTATAATGTACATCATTACAATGTACATCATTAAAATGTATATCATTACAATGTACATCATTACAATGTACATCGTTATAATGTACATCATTACAATGTACATCATTAAAATGTATATCATTACAATGTACATCATTAAAATGTACATCGTTACAATGTACATCGTTACAATGTACATCATTATAATGTACATCATTAAAATGTACATCATTACAATGTACATCATTACAATGTACATCATTACAATGTACATCGTTACAATGTAATCATTACAATGTACATCATTATCATGTACATCATTATCATGTACATCGTTACAATGAACATCATTACAATGTACATCATTAAAATGTACATCATTACAATGTACATCATTAAAATGTACAACATAACAATGTACATCATTACAATGTACATCATTACAATGTACATCATGACAATGTACAACATGACAATGTACATCATTACAATGTACATCATGACAATGTACAGCATTATAATGCAAATCAATTCAATGTCTGATATAACATCATTCCAATGTACATTTTTACAACTCGTGTCATTTCAACATTACAATGTCATTTAATTACAATGTATACATCATTACACCTCACACAATAATTTCAAAACATACTTAGTGTTATTTAACCAGAAAGGAATCATTATTCAAAATAACAAAATATTTTTGGCAACATCTTGTGTAAAATAACTTAAACAAGTTCTATAATATGCTTGTCCGGCATAAAGTGTTTCTGAGTGTCCAACTGACTTTACGATATTTTGAAGGGTCTGATGTTAAAGCAAAAATCTATCAACTCCTGTTATCATCATTCTGGAGTCAGTAAACAAAACATGTACATCTATATCAAACAAACTTACAATCTTTTCTGCATCCTGTCGTTCTTTGCGTTCTTTATTAAGTTCGTTTTGCTGTGAAGTAGACAACACAATTATCATAATTACTGTGAGTCATACAAGGAAACATTAATCTGATATATTAATCCTAATCATCTCATTATCCCAGAAATCACTAATCCTGTAGTTTGTCTGTTTAGCCAACAATTACTCATTATCCCAGAAATCACTAATCCTGTAGTTTGTTTGTCTAACCAACAATTACTTATTATCCCAGAAATCACTAATCCTGTGGTTTGTCTGTCTAGTCAACAATTACTCATTTCCCCAGAAATCACTAATCCTGTGGTTTACTCATTATCCCAGAAATCACTAATCCTGTAGTTTGTCTGTTTAGCCAACAATTACTTATTATCCCAGAAATCACTAATCCTGTAGTTTGTCTGTTTAGCCATCAATTACTTATTATCCCAGAAATCACTAATCCTGTAGTTTGTCTGTTTAGCCAACAATTACGTATTATCCCACAAATCACTAATCCTGTAGTTTGTTTGTCTTAAGCCAACAATTACTTATTATCCCTGAAATCACTAATCCTGTAGTTTGTCTGTTTAGCCAACAATTACTTATTATCCTTGAAATCACTAATCCTGTAGTTTGTCTGTTTAGCCAACAATTACTCATTATCCCAGAAATCACTAATCCTGTGGTGTCTCTGTTTAGCCAACAATTACTTATTATCCCTGAAATCACTAATCCTGTAGTTTGTCTGTTTAGCCAACAATTACTTATTATCCCAGAAATCACTAATCCTGTAGTTTGTTTGTCTAACCAACAATTACTTATTATCCCAGAAATCACTAATCCTGTGGTGTCTCTGTTTAGCCAACAATTACTTATTATCCCTGAAATCACCAAATCTGTAGTTTGTCTGTTTAGCCAACAATTACTTATTATCCCAGAAATCACTAATCCTGTAGTTTGTTTGTCTAACCAACAATTACTTATTATCCTTGAAATCACTGATCCTGTGGTGTCTCTGTCTAGCCAACAATTACTCATTTCCTCTGACCAGATAATGTTTTAGAGGATAGATCAGACATTTTCTACAAAAGCAATTGTCCAATAAAAAATAATACATTCTACATTGTAATAACAATCAGCTATCAAGGTTCTGCTTTAAAAACCTTTATGAGCTCAAATGTTATGCAAATTTGTTAATTACATACACTCTATCAAAGAAATCAATATCAAAATGTGACAAGAAATACCTACCAATTCCTTAACTTTCTTTTCTAGTGCCACAATCTTTTCATCCTTTTCTTCACTACCTTTAACTTCCTTTGATGTTTTTGCTACTTTTAGCCAAGCTGGAAAGAATAATAACATCTTGTATACCTGATAATAACATTAACATATCTCATAATTTATTCTCATAACAAATGTAATTTTGAAGCTTAGACTTGAAAGTTCCAATACTGAAAATGCTTGGCATATAACACATTAATAGTCATCTTTCTGATCTTCCCTATTCCATAACCTTTTCAAAAGCATTAAAAACAGCCTACAGCCTAGCTATACACTTAGCTCACAATCCCATTTAACCACTTTACACAATCCCTCCTCACAGCCTACATTACTCACACAATCCCTCCTCACAGCCAACATTACTCACACAATCCCTCCTCACAGCCTACATTACTCACACAATCCCTCCTCACAGCCAACATTACTCACACAATCCCTCCTCACAGCCTACATTACTCACACAATCCCTCCTCACAGCCAACATTACTCACACACAATCCCTCCTCAAAGCCTACTTTACTCACACAATCCCTCCTCACAGCCAACATTACTCACACAATCCCTCCTCACAGCCTACATTACTCACACACAATCCCTCCTCACAGCCAACATTACTCACACACAATCCCTCCTCAAAGCCTACTTTACTCACACAATCCCTCCTCACAGCCAACATTACTCACACAATCCCTCCTCACAGCCTACATTACTCACACAATCCCTCCTCACAGCCTACATTACTCACACACAATCCCTCCTCACAGCCTACATTACTCACACAATCCCTCCTCACAGCCAACATTACTCACACAATCCCTCCTCACAGCCTACATTACTCACACAATCCCTCCTCACAGCCAACATTACTCACACAATCCCTCCTCACAGCCTACATTACTCACACAATCCCTCCTCACAGCCAACATTACTCACACAATCCCTCCTCACAGCCTACATTACTCACACAATCCCTCCTCACAGCCAACATTACTCACACAATCCCTCCTCACAGCCTACATTACTCACACAATCCCTCCTCACAGCCAACATTACTCACACACAATCCCTCCTCAAAGCCTACTTTACTCACACAATCCCTCCTCACAGCCAACATTACTCACACAATCCCTCCTCACAGCCTACATTACTCACACACAATCCCTCCTCACAGCCAACATTACTCACACACAATCCCTCCTCAAAGCCTACTTTACTCACACAATCCCTCCTCACAGCCAACATTACTCACACAATCCCTCCTCACAGCCTACATTACTCACACAATCCCTCCTCACAGCCTACATTACTCACACACAATCCCTCCTCACAGCCTACATTACTCACACAATCCCTCCTCACAGCCAACATTACTCACACAATCCCTCCTCACAGCCAACATTACTCACACAATCCCTCCTCACAGCCTACATTACTCACACAATCCCTCCTCACAGCCTACATTACTCACACAATCCCATTTAACCACTTTACACAATCCCTCCTCACAGCCTTTACTCACACAATTCCATTTAACCACTTTACACAATCCCTCCTCACAGCCAACATTACTCATACATTTCCATCAAACAACTAAATTATACAATCCCGAATAGCCTACACTTCACCCTGGTGACAATCCAATTTAACCACTTTACACAAATTCCCAACAGACTACACCCAGCCAACAATGCCATTTAACCATTCTACACAATCCCTTCTGAAAGAATTTGCAATCCAACTTACCCACAAACCCCTTCCAACAGCCTACATTACGCCAACAATCCCACTCAAAACACTTTATACAATTCCCTTATGGAAAACAAAAAAAATTACAGTTTTGTTTTTTTTACACAATCTCTTGTAACAGCTTACTCTACAATCACAATCCCACTTAACCACTTAACATAATCCCTTCTAACCGCCTACAGTTTACTTACGATCTCCCTCCAGTGCCAGATATGTAGAGATACATTCATCGATGTCGTAATTACACTGCCTCAGAAGTGCCAGGATGTCGCCACGGTCACCCCATGACGGCAACATTTCCTCGACTTGATTGACCAGTCGCCCAACCATCTCATGATGAAGCTCCCAGCCAATGGGCATTCTTGACCATTGGCCCTGGTCTTGGTCATAGAAGAAGTGTACATTGTGTTTCCGCTGTAGAATAGGGACACAATAATCAGTGTCATTAGTCTTATCCGACATTAGTGATATCATGGTTTTAACAACAGTGGCGGGGTTGTCTCAAAAGTGTTTTATACCCACAGGGACCAGACATTATAAACAACAGTGGAGGGGTTGTTTCAAAAGTGTTTTATACCCACAGGGACCAGACATTATAAACAACAGTGGAGGGGTTGTTTCAAAAGTGTTCTATACCCACAGGGACCAGACATTATAAACAACAGTGGAGGGGGTTGTCTCAAAAATGTTTTATACCCACAAGGACCAGACATTATAAACAACAGTGGAGGGGTTGTTTCAAAAGTGTTCTATACCCACAGGGACCAGACATTATAAACAACAGTGGAGGGGGTTGTCTCAAAAATGTTTTATACCCACAAGGACCAGACATTATAAACAACAGTGGAGGGGTTGTTTCAAAAGTGTTCTATACCCACAGGGACCAGACATTATAAACAACAGTGGAGGGGGTTGTCTCAAAAATGTTTTATACCCACAGGGACCAGACATTATAAACAACAGTGGAGGGGTTGTTTCAAAAGTGTTCTATACCCACAGGGACCAGACATTATAAACAACAGTGGCGGGATTGTCTCAAAAGTGTTTTATACCCACAGGGACCAGACATTATCAACAACAGTGGAGGGGTTGTCTCAAAAGTGTTTTATACCCACAGGGACCAGACATTATAAACAACAGTGGAGGGGTTGTCTCAAAAGTGTTTTATACCCACAGGGACCAGACATTATCAACAACAGTGGAGGGGTTGTCTCAAAAGTGTTTTATACCCACAGGGACCAGACATTATAAACAACAGTGGAGGGGTTGTTTCAAAAGTGTTTTATACCCACAGGGACCAGACATTATCAAGTACAGTGGAGGGGTTGTCTCAAAAGTGTTTTATACTCATGAAATGTTTTATCCAACATTTGTCATAATGTCACAGGTAAGACTATATACTGTGTCAACACAGTAAAATTTAAATGATTGCGACAAACTCAATTTATAGCTGTAGTTAGTGTTCAAGTTTGAGTATGTCTACCTGTCTGTGATGTCGATATATGTGGATTAAGTCTGTGATTACCTGATATATATACGTGGGTATCTTCCCCTTTGTTGGATGTTTGAGAATCCCCTCTCTGTCGTCCCCACTCCTTCGCGATCGTGGAGCCCCTTGTTGAGATGCGGCTGCCTCACCTGATCCGGATGCCCCTGCCCCGGAACCAGAAGCTGCCCCTCGACTTTGTTGTGCTGCCTGACTGGCCTGTGGAATAAACAGAAACTATCACAATATCTTCGTTTTATCTGGAGTTTCAATATAAATGGTAAAAAACATTGTATACAAATTCAATGTATTTATTCTATGTTTGATGATAATATTATGAAACATTGGAACATTGTTTTAACAAAAAACAAAAAAAAATGAAAAAAATGAAGAAAAAAAACAAAGAAAATAAACAACAACAACAAAAAAAAACCAAGAAAATACCAACATGAACAGAAACTGTAATTCTAACTCAGAATCTATAAAAAGGGGACAAAATATTATCAAAGTATAGATTTACGTAGAAACCTTTGAAAAAGTGCAAGGAGAATAAGACCAGGTGTTCTTGGGGAGTAAGCATCTTCTGCTTCATCGACGACACCCACGCACAAATCTAGGTCAAGATGACACCCAATGTACAAATCTAGGTCACAACGACACCCAACGCACAAATCTAGGTCAAGATGACACCCAACGCACAAATCTAGGTCAAGATGACACCCAATGTACAAATCTAGGTCACGACGACACCCAACGTACAAATCTAGGTCACGACGACACCCAACGTACAAATCTAGGTCACGACGACACCCAACGTACAAATCTAGGTCACGACGACACACAACGCACAAATCTAGGTCACGACGACACCCAACGTACAAATCTATTATAGCACAAGGAAATAGAATATTTACCAATGAGAACAAGGCAACCGTTAAACTCCTGGATATTTAATCAGAATATTGTTTTATTCTTACCTGAGCAGCAGCTTGCTCATCCTTGAGAACTGTGTTAGTGACGAGAAGCCCTTCATTGTACCAGCGCTTCGGGAAAGCCTGCCATTCCTGTCAGGACAGAGGAAACATCAGCCATTATAAACAGATATATCCAGTAAATACCGTATTTATCCTCAAATAACCCCATCCTCTTCAGTAAGAGTTTAGTACCGTATTTATTCTAAAAAAAGCCCCTCCTCTTCAGTAAAAGTTTAGTACCGTATTTATCCTCAAATAACCCCCCTCCTCTTCAATAAAAGTTTAGTACCGTATTTATTCTCAAAAAAGCCCCTCCCCTCTTCAGTAAAAGTTAAGTACTGTATCCTCAAATATTTTTATCAATCTTTGAAAATTTTGATATTGGAGAAAATTGCTTTTCATATTTAATACAATGTATATAAATAGAGAAATAATTTGACCATATTTATCCTCAAAAAAGCCCCCTCCCTAGTGTAAAAGTTAAGTACCATATTTATCCTCAAATAAGCCCCTCCCCTCATGGAAAAGTGAAGAACCATATCTTTTTTATCAATCTTTGAAAATTTTGAGATTGGAGAAAATTGCTTTTCCTATTTAAGGTATACGTATAAATAGAGGAATAATCTGACATCTGTTGGCTGATAAAAAATATTTTTTTTGAGGAATTGACCACGTAGTCTATGTAAGATATGTTTTTAAGGCCTTACCTTGGATCCCCAGTCGTCGAGGTAGTATCGGATGTTACCGAGGTACATACACTGTATTTCCTTCCCACTACGATGGTAAAACGTCTCAAACACGATGTCTTCCTGACCCTGTAATTCAGAGAAGACAACAGGTCTGTGTACTCAAGTTCATAATACAAGGCTATTTTTAGTAAAACAGCATATATATCTAGGTCAAATATATATACAATTTTTTTTTGTATGTTACCAATGAGTGGGGTTAAAAGTCCACAAAGTCGTTTGTTTGCATGCAAAATTGAAATAACAAAAAAGTTAAAACTATTCAGTATTCATCTCAGTTTTTAATGATGAACAAATCTGTAATAAACTTCAAAATATTTTTTTCATAAGCAGAACACAACAATTTTGTATTGCAGACAATTTTCCTTATTAGCCAAGCAATGAATAATGAGCATCTGTATTGATGTAAATACATTGCTTAATTAAAGGATTTTTAACTGATATCATTTCTTTCTAAAACAGTAATTTCCGATAAATATACATCTCAAAATTTTAGCAATCTGTCATGTTACAAATCAAATACTGACACATCATGTCACATCAGGGTGAACTGTAGGGCAAATACTGACCGACAAGGCTTGTGATAACCTCCTCAATGGTATACAGACTATACACATATTAAGGGTGCATGCATGATTACTTACACATAAATGTGTGAGAGTGATCTCCCTTAGATATTAATGCAGCATTACCTTATAACAATTTAAAATGGTTATCTATCATAGTAATCCATTCTAGTGTAACCAGCAGTTATTTCACCATTAGTCTGATGTTTTACTGAATGTCTTTAGTCAGAGCTCTTTTGGTAAGGAAAACAGTTAAACACATTGTAAGGTAGGATCGAATGCCCTTAAGTCAAATGCTTTCCATACAACAGTTAAACACATTGTAAGGTAGGATCGAATGCCCTTAAGTCAAATGCTTTCCATACAGGCACCTGAAAATCAATTCCTCCAAGACTTATTCTGCGTTTTAAATCATTTTGCCCTTCGGAATTCTGATATGCACTCCAGGATTCTTACATGTCAAAATCGAAATCTGTATGCCATCCAGAATTCTGACTTATCCAAATCAAAATCTGTATGCCCTCCAGAATTCTGACTTAATTATCCAAATCAAAATCTGTATGCCCTCCAGAATTCTGACTTAATTATCCAAATCAAAATCTGTATGCCCTCCAGAATTCTGACTTAATTATCCAAATCAAAATCTGTATGCCCTCCAGAATTCTGATATATATGTAAAATTTAAATCTGTAGAGATCCTGTGTCTCGATCAACACAGGAAAAACATGTTGAAAATTATGTAAGTACCAATTAAGTTATACAATATTGTATCACATGGCCATTACAAATCACTTTAAGTTATAAACACAAACTTACTAGTATGTACGGCGTATACTATCAGATAGCTGCAGGTTACCTGAGTATACATGTGATACGATATCATAATACCAATTAAATCATGTGATACAATATCATAATACCAATTAAATCATGTGATATACTCTATCGTAATACCAATTAAATCATGTGATACAATATCGTAATACCAATTAAATCATGTGATATACTCTATCGTAATACCAATTAAATCATGTGATACAATATCGTAATACCAATTAAATCATGTGATATACTCTATCGTAATACCAATTAAATCATGTGATATACTCTCTCATAATACCAATTTAATCATGTGATATACTCTATTGTAATACCAATTAAATCATGTGATATACTCTATCGTAATACCAATTAAATCAATCAAGTTATCAACACAAATTTCTCAATTGTAACATCATGTGGTTATTTGGCAAAACAGGTCTAGATTTGAAATTTAATTTTCAAATCTAAAATCAAAAAGTCTATCACAAATTTTTGAAACAAATCTTGAATCATGATTAGCCGAAGCTTACATAAGTTATATGAAATTTTCATTTATATCTTAGCTCACCAGATTCTGAATGACTAAAACTTATAGTGTTCAGAAAAGAAAGATTCCCTTTTATGATAGAAAAGTCAAGACATTCCTACCAACATGATGAATTTCAAACTGTGTCAATATGTCTCATGGAGTCTAGACCTGGGTCTCCCAGTCGGTCACTCCGCTGACCAACACCATGGTGTTGATATAACAGAACAATACAAATATTTTCATAACAATGAATGTAACAATGGCAGGGAAAGTAATCAAGTTTGAAATTTAAGGACAATAAATTCAGGTGACCAACTCAAATTCAACTTTTCTGTTAATCCATTTTTTGACCTTTACCGTTAGACAAGTAAGACTGCAGATCTGTCCCAATAAGCTCTAATACTGATTAGTGAAGTAATTTATCCACAAAGACAAACTATACCTATAGTTTACATACAACAAAAGGTTTAAAGGTTTAATCCCACTGACCCACATCTGTTGTCTTAAAGGAGATTAAATTACCAGGCTAATATCGCTTCATCAAGCATGCATGACTACCAAAATAGCGACTTTGGACTCCATGAATACAAGGATATAAAATTTCAGGTGGTGATATATTTTTTCTTGAAGTTATTTATTAGTACTCTCCTGACCCTCGCCGGTGTACAAACTATGTACACTTTAACCCTTTCAACCCTAAGAAACTTAAGTGGACTCTTCCATACAATCATCATTTGAAGTCCAATATGGTCAGTAGGGGTGAAAGGGTTAAATGATTTTTAGACTGATATGTCTATTTGGTGACATATATAGTACAGATCGTGTAGGCGTCCTAAGTACGAAGTCCTACTTCTTCACCCTAGTCACACGACAAACAAAGAATATTGAACTTAAATATTTTGTTCTGCTATTGTATACGTCCAACATATTGATTAGCTGTTACGTATCATCTGACGTTTCATATTTAAACACTGTTATGTCAGGATTGATCTCGAACTTTTACCTGTAGGTGTAAAAGTAGAGAGTTTAAGGTCGCCTTACCAGCTCAGACTAGCGGGAATGTCCCTTTAGGTTAGTGGTAGGATGTTTGCCATGAGAGCAAAAGGTTGATGGTTCGAAGCCCAGCATGAGTAAGGTATTTTTCAATACTCCTGCCAATTACAGATTTGGTGCCGTTGAGCACTCCAAGTGAAAGCTATAGGAGATTGAGAGGCTTCCTTGGAGCTATAGAACCTGGGATGGGTTGTGGTTGTCTTTGGGGCAAAGACTTTGTGAAGGAGGAAATAGTGTAAAAGTAGAAAGTATAAGGTCACCTTACTAGCCCAGACTAGTGGGAATTTCTCTTTAGCCTAGTGGTAGGATGTGTAGAGTATAAGGTCACCTTACTAGCCCAGACTAGTGGGAATTTCCCTTTAGCCTAGTGGTAGGATGTGTAGAGTATAAGGTCACCTTACTAGCCCAGACTAGTGGGAATTTCCCTTTAGCCTAGTGGTAGGATGTGTAGAGTATAAGGTCACCTTACTAGCCCAGACTAGTGGGAATTTCCCTTTAGCCTAGTGCTATAGGATGTTTGCCTGCTTCAGAGCGAAATGTCGCTAGTTTGAATAATTTACAATACATAATCACATAATTAGCTCTAAATGAATGCATATCAGGGCTCTGGTAATGATTGGCCTTAGGCCAGCCTAAACATGGCATAATACAAACTGAAAACAATCAGTCCTGACCAAATTCCTCTTGTGAAAATCCTGAAGAAAATGTCAGAAGACCAAATTCTGGATATTCAAACTACATGTATCATGTTGCTCATTTTCAAGCATATACAGACAATTTCTTAAAGTTGGACCCAATCTCACCTGTATTATCTTGGGACAGTTTTATTCTGTTCTTAATGACCAGCTGCACGGCCTGTTTTAACCCTGTACCTAATGACCAGTTTGACAGCCTGTTTTAACCCTGTACCTAATGACCAGTTTGACAGCCTGTTTTAACCCTGTACCTAATGACCAGTTTGACAGCCTGTTTTAACCCTGTACCTAATGACCAGTTGGACAGCTTGTTTTACCCTGTTCCTAATGACCAGTTGGGCAGTTTGTTTTACCCTGTTCCTAATGACCAGTTGGACAACTTGTTTTACCCTGTTCCTAATAACCAGTTGGACAGCCTGTTTTACCCTGTTCCTAATGACCAGTTGGACAGTTTGTTTTACCCTGTTCCTAATGACCAGTTGGACAACTTGTTTTACCCTGTTCCTAATGACCAGTTGGACAGCCTGTTTTACCCTGATCCTAATGACCAGTTGGACAGTCTATTTTACCCTGTTCCTAATGACCAGTTAGACAGTCTATTTTACCCTGTTCCTAATGACCAGTTGGACAGCTTGTTTTACCCTGTTCCTAATGACCAGTTGGACAGCCTGTTTTACCCAGTTCCTAATGACCAATTGGACAGCCTGTTTTACCCTGTTCTTAATGACCAATTGGACAGCCTGTTTTACCCTGTTCTTAATGACCAGTTGAATAGTTTGTTTTACCCTGTTCCTAATGACCAGTTGGACAGCATGTTTACTGTGTTCCTAATGACCAGTTGGACAGCCTGTTTTACCCTGTTCCTAATGACCAGTTGGGCAGTTTGTTTTACCCTGTTCCTAATAACCAGTTGGGCAGTTTGTTTTACCCTGTTCCTAATAACCAGTTGGACAGCTTGTTTACCCTGTTCCTAATGACCAGTTGGGCAGCATGTTTTACCCTGTTCCTAATAACCAGTTGGGCAGTTTGTTTTACCCTGTTCCTAATAACCAGTTGGACAGCTTGTTTACCCTGTTCCTAATGACCAGTTGGGCAGCCTGTTTTACCCTGTTCCTAATGACCAGTTGGACAGCCTGTTTTACCCTGTTTCTAATGACCAGTTGGACAGCTTGTTTTACCCTGTTCCTAATGACCAGTTGGCCAGCCTCACTGTCATGATCAGTGATAACCCTGGTACAATGTAGATAGACATATATTATCTCCTGTGTCTGTAATTAACACAAAGTCATAACACTGTGTAACACAGTACATATTTTCAGTAAACAAAGACTGAGTTAAGGTTTAAAGACTATTCATATAATGCAGGAACACTCTCAACAGGGATAGCATTGAAGATTATCAGCCAGAGAATACATACAAATTCTGATAGCTGTAATCAGCAAATTTCTCTAATCTGTCTTGTCAGAGTTGAACAGAAGGTGTTGAGCTCTTCACATCAAACCTCAGTGTTGATTAGTCAAAGACACCCCTAGGCTTCAAAAGTTGACGACAATTTTTATAATTGAATGGTGTTTCTCTTATTCCTGGTGTAACACTGTGAACCAGGAAAAAAGCTATTTAGCTGGGATGTCTTATCGAGTATAGTTCATACCAGTAAAGGTAGAAATAGCTGGGACGTCATACCCAGTAAAGGTAGAAATAGCTGGGACGTCATACCCAGTATAATTCATATCAGTAAAGGAAAGAGAAACACTCGATGCTATGGTATCCTAACATACATACAATTTTAATGAAAGATATTTTCCAATGACATTCAATATCCATCAAGTTTGATAACTATACAATCAGAGACATATATACAGAGAGATTGGCAGCTCTCTATTTGCCCTTGTGTTTACATAGTGGCCCCTGACCTTCCCACAATCCTTTGCGGTCGCTCGGTTCAGTCTTCACTAGACGCCATATTGGAGAAAACTTGAAAACCAGACACATAATTATCGATAATTTCTATTTGAAATCATCACCAAGATCCAATTATGTGCTTTAATTTTATTAATATCAAAGTGCAGAAGTGTCATCAATATGAAATATATCACAATTTGCTGTCCAAGTGTTTGTATTTTGAGTATGAAAGTCAAGCACAACGCAGGAAAGATCGGCGGGAATCTCCAATTTTCGAAAAGTCCCTATGGGGTTTTCGAGAATACGGATAAATGACAACAATGTGCATGATAATCAAGACCACATTCCATAAGTATGATAGTTTTTGGTTAATGTGGTAACTTTTGTAGTGGCCTAAATAAAACGATGTGCTTTTTGTGTGCCTTTAAAATTTACGATGTTTTGGTCTGACGTAATGGCGGCTATTTACAAACTTGGACATGTCGAATAGGACCCAATGGATTTTAGAAAATACGGATAAATGGCAACAATGTGCATGATCAATAAGACTATATCCCATAAGTATGATAGTTTTTGGTTAATGTGGTAACTTTTGTAGTGGCCAAAATAAAACGATGTGCTTTCTGTGTGTATTTAAAATTGACGATGTTTTGGTCTGACGTAATGGCGGATTAACCAGAACATGTTGAATAAGTTCCAATACTACGATACACACATGCGCATAGCCCGATTTACCTGCGCTCGCGTGTGTTTGATAGGAGACAGGACGCTCTCGATAAGGGATATGCTTGAGTGGTCACGAATATGCTTGAGTGGTCACGAATAAAGGGAGCCACTATGTGTACGGGGAAATAGCGATGTTACTAATCTCTCTGTATATATGTCTCTGATACAATTCAGCAACCTTGAACAACATTTTTGAAATAAATCTAGTTAAATCTAGACAAAGTTACAATAGGTTTTAAAGTTTTTTATAGAAAATTTCAAAAATGAATTCATTTATTTATAGTTCACAGTTTTAGATAATTAAGAAGTTGTCAGTGTATCAGCTAATACCACTACCCCATTAACTGTAGTTAAATTTGAATAAAGACCATATTCCTCTGTATAAATCGTCAGTGACACAAATGTTATACTCAAAAGACAAAACCTCTCGATATATATGGAGCAATATATCTCGAGTACGTACAATATGTATTCACTAATGAAATATTTCCAGAAAACATGTATATAACCGAATACTCATTATATACTCATCTCCAAAACAAATATATGTATTTCCACAACAAATATGTATTTCCAGAACAACTATATTTCCACAACAAATATGTATTT
The DNA here is from genome assembly GCF_902652985.1 of Pecten maximus. NCBI lineage: Eukaryota > Metazoa > Mollusca > Bivalvia > Pectinida > Pectinidae > Pecten > Pecten maximus. Next base: position 45,407,161 of record NC_047021.1, read on the forward strand.
CCACAACAACTATATTTCCACAACAAATATAAATACAACAACAAATATGATTATATTTCCACACAAAAAAATATATTAAATTTCCACAACATATGTATTTCCACAGCAAATATATATTTCAACAACAAATACCTGGTATATATTTCCACAACAAATATGTGTATGTAGGATACACCTTCGTATACATATAATTTTGTGGTTGTAATGTTTAAGGATAAATTGTAAAAATTCAGCTAATAAAGAAACTCTGAAACCAACGACAAAGTTTACCTGGCCTTGTGGTCGCTGTGCTTGGCTCTTTTGAGGGGCCGGCTAATTAAAAAGAAACAGACCTTATTGAAAACCATCCATGTACATAATTCTGTTACGAACGATAATCCTGGTTCTAAACTGGAGAAAATTTGTGGTCTTTATTATATTCACATTATGAGATAATGTATAATAATTAAATAAAAAATACAAAATGGTTGTCAATGCACATCGCGAGGTACAGCTGTAATGGTGTTCTACAGGACCAGAGGGGTCTACAACAATATGATGGTTAGATAGAAATGAATCTGGTAACAGGGAGTTTAACATAGTAACATAGAATTGAATCTAGTAACAGAGAATTTAACATAGTAACATAGAATTTAATCTAGTAACAGGGAATTTAACATAGTAACATAGAATTGAATCTAGTAACAGAGAATTTAACATAGTAACATAGAATTGAATCTAGTAACAGGGAATTTAACATAGTAACAAAGAACTTAATCTAGTAAAAGGAATTTAACATAGAATTGATTATAGTAACAGATAATTTAACATAGTAACATAGAATTGATTATAGTAACAGATAATTTAACATACGTAACATAGAATTGAATCTAGTAACAGGAAATTTAACATAGTCACATGTATAATTTAATCTAGTAATAGTGAATTTACCATTATAACAAATTAAAGAATTCAACAACAAAAAATAGAAAATTAATCAAACTAAAAACTGAAAATTAATTTTAACAAAGAAATAGAGAATTGTAAGGCTATAGTAACAGAAAAATAGATAAGGGTACAGGCTGTATGTAAAAACACCCAAGGAAGACCAAGACACTCCAGATATATCCATCACAATTAGTAAACTTTAAGAAATGTATTGTTAATGTATTCAGAACACTCCAAGGCAATAGGAGATATGCATATAATATATGGATGTCAAAGAAATTATTTCAGTATTCGGTAGGTCGGTATTCCATGGCTGACATTCAATTATACAATATGGTGGAAGATCCATTTACATTTTATCATCAATTATTACTAAAATAAAAAAAAGGTGCTTGCCTACCGGGAAATAAGCTCAAGCTGAATTTAAATTTTTCGCATTTAAATAATCAAAAGCATTATATACCACCTATTACTATTCTACCGTGATAATTTTTTGTGTTTTCTTTGTTACTGGGACAGATTTCATATAAATGCACATTTAAACAAGTTTTAGCGGCCTGGTGAATCTTTGATTAAATATTTTCCAGTGCACGTTGAAATGATTTATATATTAATTCATTATGCAAAAAAAAAAAAAAAAGGAAATAATTTGACAAGCAAATTCATGGAATTTATATCTCTGTTTTCCTGACATATTGCAGGTAAATATTTTTTGAGGTTTGCAGTAAACATGTCATTGTCGACAGAATGATATATTCGTTGAGCCATATAATGTTTAATTTGAAACTCAAAGAAAAGAGAAAAACCTTATACAGAAGTTAGATGTTTTATTGAACATGTGTTATGGGATAAAGTAAACTGATTTTGTAAGGCTTATCTTCTTATATCTGCCATTAACAAACCTGAACACAAATTTGGCTGAACCCTTAATACATTTAATCTTGTTCCTAAGTTTGAAGACTTTCAGAAAATATTTGGGAGAGTTATTTAGTGGCAAATAACAGTTTTTTTAGTTTGATGATAAGCGGATAATAGCAGAATACAAACATTTTTGTTAGTAAAAGGGGCCATAACTCTGCCAAATAAAGTCAGAAAAAAGAGGCAATCAAATCTGGCTGAGCCCTGAGGCAATTAACTTTAATTATCAAGTTTGAAGAAAATCTGTTAATAATTGTTCCAGTTATTTCTAGGAAATGGAAGAAGACAAGGTTTTTGATTAATTACTTGGCCATAACTCTGTCAAATAAAGTCAGGCAATCAGCCTTGTCCGAGACTTAAGGCTTTAAACCTTGTTTCAAAGTTAAAAGAAAATTTGTTAACATTTGTTGCAGTTATTGCACAGGGACGAGGCATGGAGACATCCGAATGAATCCAAATTAATATTTTCAGTGAATGTGGATGATAAACCATTAGCATTCATAAGATATTTCAAGTGAAATATTAAAATAGATCAAAAATGGAAAGTGTATTTAAGCGTTTCTTTAATGACGACCTTCATGGCGCCTCAGTCAATATTGATATAAAGATCAAAGGTAAACACGAGATGTGTGATATATGTTATATATAGGTATGTAAATAGGTATAGAGTATTATACTTATATAAGCCATTGTTTGAGACTTATTACCACAAATGGGATCAGGATCAGTATACAACCAGCTATATATGTTTTAGTTCAGAGAAGCAACGAAAAAGCACCTTATAAATCTTCAAACCACACCAGTTTTAAGTCACCGTACAACCACATATAAAGCTTAAATAAAACTTCCACATGGCTCTCACCGGATACTGTGGAGGAGCGGGCTTGTTAGGAGACTGGTACAAATAAAGAGACCATTGTATAGAAAAATGGTAACAATTTAAAACATTCATTAGAAAATAAAGGATATTTTTATTCCCCCCATTTTTTATATGTAAGATGTAAGATGTCACAGTCATCATATTTATAATGTAGAGTAAAAATAACTATCATCACACCAATATTTATACATGCTGGTCAGTTATATATCTATCAAGTTGTAAATGTCAGGATTATTAATTAAAACAAGATTAAAATCTCATCACCATATAACAACCGTCTCACCTCAGACTGCTGGGGTGTGGACCCTTCCGATACCTGTGGGTACAATCAATGTTCCTTATAGTTACTTTTGTGTTTAGTAACAAATGTTCCTTATCATTACTGCACTGTTGAGTAATGTTACTTATGTTTGCTATAGCAGTAACAAATGTTACTTATGATTACTATATCAGTAAGTAACAAATGTTCCTTATCATTACTATATCAGTAAGTAACAAATGTTACTTACAATTACTATAGCAGTGTTGAGTAACAAATGTTCCTTATCATTACTGTAGTGTTGAGTAATGTTATTTATGCTTAATATAGCTGTAAGTAACAAATGTTACTTGTGATTACTACAGCAATCAGTAACAAATGTTACTTACAATTACTATAGCAGTGTTGAGTAACAAATGTTCCTTATCATTACTGTAGTGTTGAGTAATGTTATTTATGCTTAATATAGCTGTAAGTAACAAATGTTACTTGTGATTACTACAGCAATCAGTAACAAATGTTACTTACAATTACTATAGCAGTGTTGAGTAACAAATGTTCCTTATCATTACTGTAGTGTTGAGTAACACATTTTACTTACAATTACTGAAGTGTTGACTCACGTTACTTACAATTACTGAAGTATTGAGTAACAAATGTGACTTACAATTACTGTAGTATTGAGTAACAAATGTTACATACAATTACTGTTAAGTAACAAACATTACTTTTAATTACTGTAGTGTTGAGCAAAAAATGTTAGTTATAACTATTTTTGTGTTTATTAACACATTTTCCTAGCTAATGCTGTGGTGTTTTAGCAAAAATGTTCCTTACAACCACTGTGTTATTCAAATAACTTACAATCTTATTTCAACCTCAAGATTAAATCTAGATAGTAAAATTTTATTTCAGAAAATATAAATCGAGGTTTATTTTGTCATCATTATTAAGTTCTCACCTTGGAATACTGGGGTGGTGGAGCCGTCTTGTTATCTGAGTCCTGGGTAAAATAGAATCCTATCACAGTGATACAGTTACCATGTATACAGTTACCATGGTTACCATGTATACAGTTACCATGTATACAGTTACCATGGTTACCATGTATACAGTTACCATGTATACAGTTACCATGGTTATAGTTACCATGTATACAGTTACAACGGTTACCATGTACCATACAGTTACCATGTATACAGTTACCATGGTTATAGTTACCATGTATACAGTTACCATGGTTATAGTTACCATGTATACAGTTACCATGGTTATAGTTACCATGTATACAGTTACCATGGTTATAGGTACCATGTATACAGTTACCACGGTTACCATTTATACAGTTACCATAGTTACCATGGTTATAGTTACCATGTATACAGTTACCACGGTTACCATTTATACAGTTACCATAGTTACCATGTATACAGTTACCACGGTTATAGTTACCATGTATACAGTTACCATGGTTACAGTTACCATGTATACAGTTAACATAGATTTAGTTACTTTTAATTATTTTATAAAAAAAGAATTATCAGCAAACATCAGTGATAATAGCTGTCCTTTAAAACAATAAACCGTTTTGTTTATGTCAACAAATATTTTTAGTCTGCAGACAATATGACGTTGTCCTCACATCTATAGAAATACTATAAGCCAACCATAAGCTAACCATTCACACACACAACTGTTAGATGTTTAGTAGCTTAATAGATAAACTCAAATGTCTTATGTAAAGACCCATTCAACAAAACCCATCAGTTATAATAAGAAAGCGAGAAGTCAAACAACTTTACATTATATATGTACAATGTACATCACAAGAGTATGTATATCATACAAGTATGAACGTCACATAAGTATGTAGTGCATGTCTCATATAAGTCAACACCAATCCAGATTTAGAAACTCCAAACAAAATAATTGTCCATCATTTAAATAATTGTCTACAAATCAGGTTAGTATCATTATATATATATCAATACAAGTATATAGATCCACACCAGTATATAGGTCATAAGAGTATATAGGTCACACCAGTAAATAGGTCACACCAGTATATAGGTCACACCAGTATATAGGTCACACCAGTAAATAGGTCACACCAGTATATAGGTCACACCAGTATATAGGTCATATGAGTATATAAGTCACACCAGTATATAGGTCACACCAGTATATAGGTCATACGAGTATATAAGTCATACGAGTATATAGGTCATACGAGTATATAGGTCCTACAAGTATATAGGTCATACCAGTAAATAGGTCACACCGGTATATAGGTCACACCAGTAAATAGGTCACACCAGTATATTATGAGTGTATAGGTCACACCAGTATATAAGTCATACGAGTATATAGGTCATACAAGTATATAGGTCATACAAGTATATAGGTCACATGAGTATATAGGTCACACGAGTAAAGTCACACGAGAATATAGGTCATACGAGTATATAGGTCACTGAGTAAAGTCACATGAGTATAAAGGTCACACAAGTATTATATGTCATTTACATAATTTATGTATGTTACATGACTATATCATTTACATAAACACTGTACATGTCAGTAGAGTATATAATTGACATAATATATGTATTTCACATGAGCATGTCATGAGTACATGTATGCAGGTCAAATTAGAATGTACGTCTCATAAGTACTGTATGTAAAACACACAAACAATACACTCTTTATTTTCACCAAAATTTAATAGCGATTCCAAAATTAGTATGAAAGCCAGGGTACTTGTATGGCAGAGCAAAATCTGTATTAACAGGCAAAGCTGTCGATTAGAGCCAGCTCACACATCTCACCTGTACGACCTGTACGACCTGTGACGGCGTCTGTGACGAAGTCTGTGACTGTGAGGGCGGGGCATTCTCAGAGGAGGATGAGTAGGCAGGTGGAGGATTAGCTGGTTGGGGTGGGGGTACCTTCTTTTTGGTCCTTTTCAATGACTAATTAACATTACAATAACAATTAATGATATTATATGTAACATTATTGACAATCAGGATTAAACTCACATTTTCAAGTCTGTTGTAATCACTGGAATCACTTTATAACAGTTTATCAGCCATTCACTCAAATCAATTGTTACTTATACTGAAATAATTCATCAGAGATTTTGGAAAAAAATATTGTCCATCATAAGATAAATCAATGTCCACACATCATATTAGTACAAATTAAAATGATGATAAAACTCTATATAGAACCACACCAAACTCCATTACACAGTCAACTGTAGCAGGCAGATACCTGAGTTTGAGTTACAGATACCTGAGTTTGAGTTACAGATATCTGAGTTTGAGTTACAGATATCTGAGTTTGAGTTACAGATACATGAGTTTGAGTTACAGATACCTGAGTTTGAGTTACAGATATCTGAGTTTGAGTTACAGATATCTGAGTTTGAGTTACAGATACCTGAGTTTGAGTTACAAATACCAGAGGTTGAGTTACAGATATCTGAGTTTGAGTTACAGATACCTGATTTTGAGTTACAGATATCTGAGTTTGAGTTACAGATACCTGAGTTTGAGTTACAGATATCTGAGTTTGAGTTACAGATACCTGAGTTTGAGTTATAGATACCTGAGTTTGAGTTAGATACCTGAGTTTGAGTTAGATACCTGAGTTTGAGTTACAGATATCTGAGTTTGAGTTACAGATACATGAGTTTGAGTTACAGATATCTGAGTTTGGGTTACAGATACCTGAGTTTGAGTTAGATACCTGAGTTTGAGTTAGATACCTGAGTTTGAGTTACAAATACCAGAGTTTGAGTTACAGATATCTGAGTTTGAGTTACAGATACCTGATTTTGAGTTACAGATATCTGAGTTTGAGTTACAGATACCTGAGTTTGAGTTACAGATATCTGAGTTTGAGTTACAGATACCTGAGTTTGAGTTACAGATACCTGAGTTTGGGTTACATATACATGAGTTTGAGTTACAGATACCTGAGTTTGAGGTACAGATATCTGAGTTTGAGCTACAGATACTGAGTTTGAGTTACAGATACTTGTGTTTGAGTTACAGATATCTGAGTTTGAGCTACAGATACTGAGTTTGAGTTACAGATACCTGAGTTTGGGTTACAGATACCCGAGGTTTGAGTTACAGATACCTGAGTTTGGGTTACATATACATGAGTTTGAGTTACAGATACCTGAGTTTGAGTTACAGATACCTGAGTTTGAGTTACATATACATGTGATTGAGTTACAGATATCTGAGTTTGAGGTACAGATACATGAGTTTGAGTTACAGATACCTGAGTTTGAGTAACAGATACCCGAGTTTGAGTTACAGATATCTGAGTTTGAGTTACAGATATCTGAGTTTGAGTAACAGATATCTGAGTTTGAGTAACAGATATCTGAGTTTGAGTAACAGATATCTGAGTTTGAGTTACAGATACCTGAGTTTGAGTTAAAGATACCTGAGTTTGAGTTACAGATACCCGAGTTTGAGTTAAAGATATCTGAGTTTGAGTTACAGATATCTGAGTTTGAGTTACAGATATCTGAGTTTGAGTTACAGATGTTTGAGTTACAGATACCCGAGTTTGAGTTAAAGATACCCGAGTTTGAGTTACAGATACCTGAGTTTGAGTTACATATACATGTGATTGAGTTACAGATATCTGAGTTTGAGGTACAGATACCTGAGTTTGAGTTACAGATACCCGAGTTTGAGTTAAAGATACCCGATTTTGAGTTACAGATATCTGAGTTTGAGTTACAGATACTTGTGTTTGAGTTACAGATACCTGAGTTTGAGTTACAGATACCTGAGTTTGAGTTACAGATACCTGAGTTTGAGTTACAGATACCTGAGTCTGAGTTACAGATACCTGTGTTTGAGTTACAGATACCTGAGTTTGGGTTACACATACCTGAGTTTGAGTTACAGATACCTGAGTTTGAGTTACAGATACCTGAGTTTGAGTTACAGATACTTGTGTTTGAGTTACAGATACCTGAGTTTGAGTTACAGATACCTGAGTTTGAGTTACAGATACCTGAGTTTGAGTTACAGATACTTGAGTTTGAGTTACAGATATCTGAGTTTGAGTTACAGATACTTGTGTTTGAGTTACAGATATCTGAGTTTGAGTTACAGATACTTGTGTTTGAGTTACAGATATCTGAGTTTGAGTAACAGATACTTGTGCTTGAGTTACAGATATCTGAATTTGAGTTACAGATATCTGAGTCTGAGGTACAGATATCTGAGTTTGAGGTACAGATATCTGAGTTTGAGGTACAGATATCTGAGTTTGAGTTACAGATACATGAGTTTGAGTTAAAGATACCCGAGTTTGAGTTATAGATAGATGAGTTTGAGTTACAGATACCCGAGTTTGAGTTACAGATATCTGAGTTTGAGTTACAGATACCTGAGTTTGAGTTACAGATACCTGAGTTTGAGTTACAGATACCTGAGTTTGAGTTACAGATACTTGTGTTTGAGTTACAGATACCTGAGTTTGGGTTACACATACCTGAGTTTGAGTTACAGATACCTGAGTTTGAGTTACAGATACCTGAGTTTGAGTTACAGATACTTGTGTTTGAGTTACAGATACCTGAGTTTGAGTTACAGATACCTGAGTTTGAGTTACAGATACTTGAGTTTGAGTTACAGATATCTGAGTTTGAGTTACAGATACTTGTGTTTGAGTTACAGATATCTGAGTTTGAGTTACAGATACTTGTGTTTGAGTTACAGATACCTGAGTTTGAGTTACAGATACTTGTGTTTGAGTTACAGATACCCGAGTTTGAGTTACAGATACCTGAGTTTGAGTTACAGATACCTGAGTTTGAGTTACAGATACCTGAGTTTGAGTTACAGATATCTGAGTTTGAGTTACAGATATCTGAGTTTGAGTAACAGATACTTGTGCTTGAGTTACAGATATCTGAGTTTGAGTTACAGATATCTGAGTTTGAGTAACAGATACTTGTGCTTGAGTTACAGATATCTGAGTTTGAGTTACAGATACCTGAGTTTGAGTTACAGATACCTGAGTTTGAGTTACAGATACTTGTGTTTGAGTTACAGATACCTGAGTTTGAGTTACAGATACCTGAGTTTGAGTTACAGATACTTGAGTTTGAGTTACAGATATCTGAGTTTGAGTTACAGATACTTGTGTTTGAGTTACAGATATATCTGAGTTTGAGTTACAGATACTTGTGTTTGAGTTACAGATACCTGAGTTTGAGTTACAGATACTTGTGTTTGAGTTACAGATACCCGAGTTTGAGTTACAGATACCTGAGTTTGAGTTACAGATACCTGAGTTTGAGTTACAGATACCTGAGTTTGAGTTACAGATATCTGAGTTTGAGTTACAGATATCTGAGTTTCAGTTACAGATACTTGTGTTTGAGTTACAGATATCTGAGTTTGAGTTACAGATATCTGAGTTTGAGTAACAGATACTTGTGCTTGAGTTACAGATATCTGAGTTTGAGTTACAGATATCTGAGTTTGAGGTACAGAGATCTGAGTTTGAGGTACAGATATCTGAGTTTGAGGTACAGATATCTGAGTTTGAGTTACAGATACATGAGTTTGAGTTAAAGATACCCGAGTTTGAGTTATAGATAGATGAGTTTGAGTTATAGATAGATGAGTTTGAGTTAAAGATATCTGAGTTTGAGTTACAGATACCTGAGTTTGAGTTACAGATATCTGAGTTTGAGTTACAGATATCTGAGTTTGAGTTACAGATACTTGTGTTTGAGTTACAGATATCTGAGTTTGAGTTACAGATACTTGTGTTTGAGTTACAGATATCTGAGTTTGAGTTACAGATATCTGAGTTTGAGGTACAGATATCTGAGTTTCAGTTACAGATATCTGAGTTTGAGTTACAGATACCCGAGTTTGAGTTACAGATACCTGAGTTTGAGGTACAGATACCTGAGTTTGAGTTATAGATATCTGAGTTTGAGTTACAGATATCTGAGTTTGAGTAACAGATATCTGAGTTTGAGGTACAGATACATGAGTTTGAGTTACAGATACCTGAGTTTGAGTTACAGATACCCGAGTTTGAGTTACAGATACCTGAGTTTGAGTTATAGATATCTGAGTTTGAGTTAGATACCTGAGTTTGAGTTACAGATATCTGAGTTTGAGTTACAGATATCTGAGTTTGAGTTATAGATACCTGAGTTTGAGTTAGATACCTGAGTTTGAGTTAGATACCTGAGTTTGAGTTATAGATACATGAGTTTGAGTTAGATACCTGAGTTTGAGTTACAGATACCTGAGTTTGAGTTATAGATATCTGAGTTTGAGTTACAGATACCTGAGTTAGAGTTACAGATACCTGAGTTTGAGTTACAGATATCTGAGTTTGAGTTAGATATCTGAGTTTGAGTTACAGATACCTGAGTTTGAGTTACAGATACCTGAGTTTGAGTTATAGATATCTGAGTTTGAGTTATAGATATCTGAGTTTGAGTTACAGATATCTGAGTTTGAGTTACAGATATCTGAGTTTGAGTTAGATACCTGAGTTTGAGTTACAGATACCCGAGTTTGAGTTACAGATACTTGAGTTTGAGTTATAGATATCTGAGTTTGGGTTATAGATACCTGAGTTTGAGTTACAGATACCCGAGTTTGAGTTACAGATACCTGAGTTTGAGTTACAGATTCATGAGTTTTGAGGATCATGCTACATACTAAAATTGACTACAAAATGAAGATAGAGTGAACTCTAACAAAACCCCAGTATACATTATAAAGAATCTCAAGGCAATCTGTATCATTATAATGACCAGTCGTTACACCAATAAGGCAAACATACACTGTACACAATACACTTGTACCATACAACTCCCTAGATACGCATCAAAATATTGTTCATTTGTAAAATCAATTTTCTATTGATCTTAAAATCAAAGGACGGAACAAAGCTGAGACAGAATGATAGTGTTGGAACTGTTAACCTTTAGAACTGGTAGTATGTATAGCGCTCCATCAGAGAAATGGTTGTATGAATTTACTGATAAAAATCATGAAAGCTATCCTGTGTTAACAGTACTATCCTAATCAGAGGAAAACTTTCATGGCATGATCTTTGATTTCCTAGTCACCTTATACTAGACCAGTTCTGTGACAATTGACCTCTAGCTTTTTTATACTATATAGTACTTTGACCTCTGACCTCTAGCCTTTTTATACCATACAGTACTATGATCCATTACCTCTAGCCTTTTTATACCACACAGTACTTTGAACCTATGACCTCTGACCATTCTATACCATACAATACTATGACCTCTGACCTCTAGTCTTTTTATACCATACAGTACTATGAACTCTGACCTCTAGGTCTTTTGACCTCTGTCCTCTAGTCTATTTATACCATACAGTAGTATGACCTCTAATTTTTGGTGTTTTTATACCATACAGTACTATGAACTATGACCTCTAGCCTTTTTATACCACACAGTACTTTGACCTATGACATCTGACCATTTTATACCATATAATACTATGACCTCTGACCTCTAGTCTTTTTACCATACAGTACTATGAACTCTGACCTCTAGGCCTTTTGACCTCTGTCCTCTAACCTATTTATACCATACAGTAGTATGACCTCTGACCTTTAGTCTTTTCATACCATACAATACTATGACCTCTGGTCTTTTATAAAAGTCATATGACCTCTAGTTCTTTATACCAGTCTATGACCTATGAAATTTAAGTCCTTTTATACATCAACTCCTTAAAGATCCTCAAGTACTTATAAGGTAATATATGGTATTCCTGCATTACACATGTATATTAAGTAAGAAGATACAATTCAGTCTTAACAAACAAAATAAAAACAAACATCCCAATTTCAATACAAGCACTTCAAAGTTTAGGCCAGGAATTATTAGCAAACCAAATTTACTTTTGTTATTTGTAACAGAATTGCAAAATATATTGTTTCCTGCAACAGTGTTTATCATATGTTACTGATGTACTTAACATGTAGGAGGAAATTGAAAAATATATCCTGAACAAGTTAATAATCTCTAATTTAAACTGTAAGTCCAGAACAAGGTGTTCAATAATTGAAGCCAGTAATGTATTTAACATGTAGGAGGAAATTGAAAATAACCCTGAACTAGCTACCATTCAATCTCTCCAAGCACAACATCTATGGCCTTCCCCATTAAAGCTAGAGACAAATTCTAACCAGCCTCATTAAAGCTAGAGACAAATTCTAACCAGCCTAAGTTGGCTGGCACGGTGATCTATTCTCAACCCTTTCACTTTAAATAATCTCAAGTTTAAACTGTAAGCCTAGAACAAGGTGTTCAATATTTGAAGCCCCAGTAGGGTAGTGCAGTGTGAACTAGTAAACATTACTTCCTGATTACATAATACAAACAAAAGTAACACAAACAAAATTCTTAAAAGAAAAATTGGTCTGTTATAGTCAAACCAGAATGACCTGTCGCGTCGACTTTTTCGTGGAATATTCGAAGTGGGTATTCCATTTGTGCACAGGTGTGTTATCAAAATATATTGATTAGGAATACTACTGTGTCCAGCAGGGTGCTGTTTTGGACCATTCATTTTTGTTACAATTTTATATTGACATCACAAGGATTGTATATCATTTATTTTTGATGCATGGCTTACACTTATTCAAGTAACTATGTGATCAATTGTTCACATGTTAACAGTTTTGTTGCTAAATCTAGACCAGTATAAATACAAATGATGCAGCTGATGATAAGGTTTGTTACATTATAAACAACTATCAGATAACATGTATATATACAAAGCACCTATTTTCCCTAAATGACTATAGACTCGTCTGTAATCAATATGCTAATCAAACTTCAACACAACAGGTCATTCTGATCGGACTATACAAATATAGGAACTGGACATCGAAAATACATTGACGTTTTTAATTATTTGCTTTGAAAAAATGTCTTAAATTGACTTCAAATTAAACAAGAATACAAAATCGAGACACCGCCCTCCCTCTTATATCAGCAAATGTAACTGAAAATTTCCTAAATTTATACAAATATTTAAGGGTTAACTGTAATAATTTTTTTACGTTATTGAGCAATAACACAAAAAAATGGGGTGTACTCTGAATAAACCGCGAAGCGGTTTATGAAAAGAGTACATCCCAGTTTTTTGTGTTATTGCTCAATAACGTAAAAAAAATATTACAGTTAACCCTTATAATTTAATTAACAACGATAAGAAACATTTTCATTAAGTTTAACATGTTTATTTTGCTCCAGATATAAATACAAATTCCCGTGAACAACGATTACTCCGCTGACGTCACAGTCATTATTTTATGTTATGAGATGATAACATAATTTTTGAGCCAATGAAAATGCTTGTTACAAGCAAAATTAAATTATAGGAACTTGACAGTGAAAATACATAAATGTTCTTCAATTATTTGCTTTGAAAAAATGTCCGAAACTGACTTCAAATTAAACTATAATACAAAATCGGGACAACTCCCTCCCTCTGATATCAGCAAATGTAACTGAAAATTTCCTAAATTTGTTTTCAATTCCTTGCCATTATGTAGGTAAATCTATGTAAGAGTCGAGTCTATGTACAGTACTTTAGCCCAGAACAGTAAGTGGTCGTGTCCTGTAGCCCAGTTCTCCCCTACTGGGATAACGGTATCTGACTATACCAGCTATAGAAAGTCTACACAGCCTTTTAAATCTGTAGATATTTTATACTCTACTTAACTGGAACGGCAGGGGAATGTTAGAGAGTTAACACTGACCAATGTGTTTATCTTATGTAACTGTGTCAATGTTTGATGTGTGTGTCTATGTTATCACCGGTCAAGAGTGACCTTATAATGACCAAATGCTGTATGGTCAGTTTAAATCTGGGATATTTCTATACCGCAGGGTTATTACCGATACTCAGGAATGTCAATTTAACTCTTCAATGTGGCTGATCTTCAGTTATAATCTTTTAAAGATTTAATGTCAATCATTTGTATTTTTTTTTCAATTGAATGCATATAAATATGGCTAACGTCACAGACAGTTCTTATCATTTTGGAAAACAATTAGTTTTTGTGTAAATTATTCATAGTTTTTTTTTCTTTTCTTTAAGGGTTATCTACCTGACTAGTCGATGATACTTAAACACTCGGTTGTTGTTGGGGGGGATGATTTGTTGTTTTGTTGTTGATTAGATCATTTGTTGTTTTGTTGTTGGTTGGATCATTTGTTGTTTTGTTGTTGAGGGGATCATTTAGAGATTTTGTTGTTGAGGGGATCATTTAGAGATTTTGTTGTTGAGGGGATCATTTAGAGATTTTGTTGTTGAGGGGATCATTTAGAGATTTTGTTGTTGAGGGGATCATTTAGAGATTTTGTTGCTGAGGGGCTCATTTGTTGTTTTGTTGTTGAGGGGATCATTTAGAGATTTTGTTGTTGAGGGGATCATTCTGAGATTTTGTTGTTGAGGGGATCATTTGGAGATTTTGTTGTTGAGGCGATCATTTGGAGATTTTGTTGTTGAGGCGATCATTTAGAGATTTTGTTGTTGAGGGGATCATTTGGAGATTTTGTTGTTGAGGCGATCATTTGGAGATTTTGTTGTTGAGGCGATCATTTGGAGATTTTGTTGTTTATTGGATCATTCTGAGATTTTGTTGTTGAGGGGGATCATTTGGAGATTTCCCATGTTTCACCTACTGGCAGTAAATTAGTATAGCAAGAGTGAGTCCAACACGGTGTTTCTTCCAAAAATTTATTCCTGCAGTTGTTTACATGTTTCGACTGTTAGACAGTCGTCATCGGTTCTGATGACGACTGTCTAACAGTCGAAACATGTAAACAACTGCAGGAAAAATTTTTGGAAGAAACACCGTGTTGGACTCACTCTTGCTATACTTATTACCTGGATTTTATCTGAGACCTCGGTATCTACTAGGATCCACGGCTGTTTCATCAAGATCAGTACCGAATTCTACCTATAGGGACGTTGTGTCTCCACCCCCGGTGGTGGCAGTAAATTAGTTCACAGAATACATCATATCATGTACCAATGTTTTTTTTTTTTAATTTTCTAATAATGTTTTTGTACATATATTGTACATGTACATGTATCTTCATGACAAGAAAATATACTCTTAACAAAATGAAGGAGATTGATTCAAATTCATAGAAAAAAATTTATATCAAAAGACTTGCTGCTTTAATTTAGTCTGAATTCAATCATAATTTGGGATCATTTTCTGCTGTTTCATTTTCAAAATATCATTACTTTTCCACAATATCAACATTCTATAACTCCCTTTTGATGTCAATTCCCTTCCAAAATGTCGTCACCAAAATTTTAATCACCACTAAAACAATGATTTCTCAAAAAATAGAAAAACAGAAATGGTGCCAATATTATGAACAAAAAGAGGAGAGAAGTGTACAAAATTTGTACAAATCTATTAAAATAAAATCAGGAAAATTTAAAGAAAAAATTTGAAAATGCAAACAGTGACATATTTTTGGTTTGTGAGTGTAAAATTTTATATATATAGCAAAGGATAGCATGGCATGATCTATATACTGGAATGTTTTAATGATGTAGATCTTTATACTGTAAATTTCTTAATAGCAAATATCTTTTTACTGTAATTTTTAATGGCTGGATCTTTATACTGTTATTTTTTAATGGCGTAGATCTTTATACTGTTAATTTTTAATGGCGTAGATCTTTATACTGTAATTTTTTAATGGTGTAGATCTTTACACTGTTATATTTTAATGGTGTAGATCTTTATACTGTTATATTTTAATGGCGTAGATCTTTATACTGTTATATTTTAATGGCGTAAATCTTTATACTGTTAATTTTCAATAGTGTAGATCTTTCAAAGCTGAAGCATTCCATCAGATAATTAAAGTAAATGAAAATGATCCTACAGTACATATGATATCTGTTATACTTTGAAACGATTTGACAATAACTGTGAATGTCAATTTTCAGTAATGACAGGTTTCTCCTGGAAAAGTCAGTTCCATAAAATGTTTATCTCAGAACAAATATTGTTGTTTTACCGAGGCTAATTTATTACAAAATTCCAGATTCTGTCCCAGGAGGCCATTATTGATTATGTGTGTCACACATGATATCCCTGTCAATATTTCCCTCGACAACCATTGTAGACGGTTAGAAAATCGTCAAGCATTGATCTGACCTAACTCAGCTGTACATGTACGACAATGCAACTTCTCACCTCAAAGGGATTAGTATTGAAAAGTGTGATCATTTCATCTATATATTGTAAGTGTTAACAGAGACACTGGAGTCAAACCAATCGTTATATTTGATACCGTTGTAATAAGAAATTTATAAAACTTATCAAAAATTTTCATTTAAGCAGCTTGTCAAATTTTATTAAAATGAAAATTTCCTTAGACTGTTCATTAATCTCTAATGAAAATGACTAGAAACGTCACACAATTTTGAGAATGAAATCTCTCTAATATGGTATAGAACTATTGTACAGGTCACAGAGTGAAGTCTGAGTAAGGCAAATGTACCAGATTGCACGGGTGACTGAACAGGGTATAAACGACAACGACACTTTACCTTCATGGTCCTATACAGAGGAATTAATATTGTCTACATGTACAGTAGATACAGAATCTCACAAAGTCTATCAACAAAGTCCATAAACAAAGTCCATTAACAAAATCTATTAACAAAGTCCATTAACAAAGTCCATTAACAAAGTCCATTAACAAAGTCCATTAACAAAGTCCATTAACAAAGTCCATTAACAAAGTCCATGAACAAAGTCCATTAACAAAGTCCATGAACAAAGTCCATGAACAAAGTCCATTAACAAAGTCCATGAACAAAGTCCATTAACAAAGTCCATTAACAAAATCTATTAACAAAGTCCATTAACAAAGTCCATTAACAAAGTCCATTAACAAAGTCCATGAACAAAGTCCATTAACAAAGTCCATGAACAAAGTCCATTAACAAAGTCCATGAACAAAGTCCATGAACAAAGTCCATTAACAAAGTCCATGAACAAAGTCCATGAACAAAGTCCATTAACAAAGTCCATTAACAAAGTCCATTAACAAAGTCCATGAACAAAGTCCATTAACAAAGTCCATAAACAAAGTCCATAAACAAAGTCCATTAACAAAATCTATTAACAAAGTCCATTAACAAAGTCCATAAACAAAGTCCATTAACAAAGTCCATTAACAAAATCTATTAACAAAGTCCATTAACAAAGTCCATTAACAAAGTCCATTAACAAAGTCCATGAACAAAGTCCATTAACAAAGTCCATGAACAAAGTCCATGAACAAAGTCCATTAACAAAGTCCATGAACAAAGTCCATGAACAAAGTCCATTAACAAAGTACATTAACAAAGTACATTAACAAAGTCCATCAACAAAGTCCATTAACAAAGTCAATTAACAAAGTACATTAACAAAGTCCATCAACAAAGTTCATCAACAAAGTCCATCAACAAAGTCCATTAACAAAGTACATTAACACAGTACATTAACAAAGTCTATTAACAAAGTCCATAAACAAAGTCCATTAACAAAGTCCATTAACAAAGTACATTAACAAAGTCCATCAACAAAGTTCATCAACAAAGTCCATTAACAAAGTCCATAAACAAAGTCCATTAACAAAGTCTATTAACAAAGTCCATCAACAAAATCTATTGATTAAGTCCATTAACAAAGTTCATTAATTAAATCCATTAACAAAGTCCATTAATTAAATCCATCAACAAAGTACATTAACAAAGTACATTAACAAAGTCCATCAACAAAATCTATTGATTAAGTCCATTAACAAAGTCCATTAACAAAGTCCATTAACAAAGTCTATTGATTAAATCTATTAACAAAGTCCATCAACAAAGTCCATCAACAAAGTCCATCAACAAAGTTCATCAACAAAGTTCATCAACAAAGTCCATTAACAAAGTCCATTAACAAAGTCCATCAAAAAAGTCCATTAACAAAGTCCATTAACAAAGTCCATTAACAAAGTCCATCAACAAAGTTCATCAACAAAGTCCATCAACAAAGTCCATTAATTAAATCCATTAACAAAGTACATTAACAAAGTCCATCAACAAAGTCCATCAACAAAGTTCATCAACAAAGTCCATTAACAAAGTCCATTAACAAAGTCCATTAACAAAGTCCATCAACAAAGTCCATTAACAAAGTCCATTAACAAAATCTATTGATTAAGTCCATTAACAAAATCTATTGATTAAGTCCATTAACAAAGTTCATTAATTAAATCCATTAACAAAGTCCATTAATTAAATCCATTAACAAAGTACATTAACAAAGTCCATCAACAAAATCTATTGATTAAGTCCATCAAAAAAGTCCATCAACAAAGTTCATCAACAAAGTCCATTAACAAAGTACATTAACAAAGTTCATCAACAAAGTCCATTAACAAAGTCCATTAACAAAGTCCATGAACAAAGTCCATTAACAAAGTCTATCAACAAAATCTATTGATTAAATCTATTAACAAAGTCCATCAACAAAGTCTATTGATTAAATCTATTAACAAAGTCCATCAACAAAGTCCATCAACAAAGTCCATCAACAAAGTCTATTGATTAAATCTATTAACAAAGTCCATCAACAAAGTCCATCAACAAAGTCCATCAACAAAGTCTATTGATTAAATCTATTAACAAAGTCCATCAACAAAGTCCATCAACAAAGTCCATCAACAAAGTTCATCAACAAAGTTCATCAACAAAGTCCATTAACAAAGTCCATTAACAAAGTCCATCAAAAAAGTCCATTAACAAAGTCCATTAACAAAGTCCATTAACAAAGTCCATCAACAAAGTTCATCAACAAAGTCCATCAACAAAGTCCATTAATTAAATCCATTAACAAAGTACATTAACAAAGTCCATCAACAAAGTCCATCAACAAAGTTCATCAACAAAGTCCATTAACAAAGTCCATTAACAAAGTCCATTAACAAAGTCCATCAACAAAGTCCATTAACAAAGTCCATTAACAAAATCTATTGATTAAGTCCATTAATTACGTCCATTAACAAAATCTATTAAAAAAGTCCATCAACAAAGTTCATCAACAAAGTACATTAACAAAGTACATTAACAAAGTCCATCAACAAAGTTCATCAACAAAGTCCATCAACAAAGTCCATTAATTAAATCCATTAACAAAGTACATTAACAAAGTCCATCAACAAAGTCCATCAACAAAGTACATTAACAAAGTACATTAACAAAGTCCATCAACAAAGTTCATCAACAAAGTCCATCAACAAAGTCCATTAATTAAATCCATTAACAAAGTACATTAACAAAGTACATTAACAAAGTCCATCAACAAAGTCCATTAACAAAGTCCATTAACAAAGTCCATTAACAAAATCTATTGATTAAGTCCATTAATTACGTCCATTAACAAAGTCTTTTAATTTATAGACCCAGGATAGCCTCATAAATCTCATTTAAAAAATCCAGTAATTCATGCACTCATGACAGGTACCTCATGTCATATGGCTTATAAAGATGTCCATTAATTTATACACCCAGGATTTTAGAAATGTGCTGGTAAGCTGCCCAACATTTGTATAACAGCTAGGTGTGTAAGTGTTATATAGCTAAATGATGATGATGCTGATTTAGAGGGGGTATAATAGATAATTTTAAGAGATTTCAAATGGTGTCAGAGCCAACCATTGTGTGTAAGGACAGTTTCTATCTTTTTTTCTTTTCCTCTAAATATTTACAAAATATTACTGTTTCTTCTATGCACAACAAGATAAAAAGCCTACAATTTGATTTCCTTAACAATGATCCAGACAGTAATACACTGATTGGCATCCATCGCATAATATGATGTCTTTATTCTGAAATACTTTGTGGGTTGACGTTGATATTGTTAGCCACTTATTGTTTACAAAGTATTGTCCTTAAGCTGTGATAAAAAGAACAAGCAAATGAGTAAACTTATGACCAAGATATCTGCAAATGATGTCAGATTCTCTTATTACCAAATATGGAAATATTCCTGTACCAAGGGTACTTATATAAATTACAATATACTTTAGTACGGTATAATAGTTTGATAGAACTATTTTGTGGATATGATATATTAAAATTGTGCAATTAACAGGTAACTTATTAAGACATACCTGTGTAGACTATTTTATACAGGTAAATATGATTCACCTTTTCTGAGAGTCTAACTTACAGTACAAATATTCGCCAGGTGAGATATTTATTTTCGTGCTATTTTTAGCAACCATGAAGATAGCAAAATTTAATCTGAAACACATAAGTCTAACAGTACAGTATAATTGTAGCCGAATACCTGGAGACTGGTTGTCAAAACAGACATCCTGTAATTGACTCAGTGGAAGTCACGACTTTCGATCCTGGCCCGTCTTACAAAACTCACCTAGGTAGACCAATACACGAAGCAAGTGTTCAAATGATCAATATTTCATTTTGTCTATGATAGCTAGTACACAATATAAGTTCAAGCTCCCATTATAGAGAACAGTTCTAAGATCCATAGATCTGAAAGTTTAAACTAAATATCTCCTCTCCTAGTGTAGAAATTATCAACTTCAGTCAAACACCATGAAAATACCATTATTTTTAAGAAATTCTTAAAGAGATATCTCCTCTAATTACATCACTCCATATACAACACACCAAGTTACATCACCCCAGGTACATCACCCCAGGTACATCACCCCGGGTACATCACCCCAGGTACATCACCCCGGGTACATCACGCCAGGTACAACACACCAAGTTACATCACCCCAGGTACATCATCCCAGGTACATCACCCCAAGGTACATCACCCCAAGGTACATCACCCCAGGTACATCATCCCAGGTACATCACCCCAGGTACATCATCCCAGGTACATCACCCCAGGTACATCACCCCAAGGTACATCACCCAAGGTACATCACCCCAGGTACATCACCCAATGTACATCACCCAAGGTACATCATCCCAGGTACATCACCCAATGTACATCACCCCAATGTACATCATCCCAGGTACATCACCCCAGGTACATCACCCCAAGGTACATCATCCCAGGTACATCACCCCAGGTACATCATCCCAGGTACATCACCCAATGTACATCACCCAAGGTACAACACCCCAGGTACATCACCCCAGGTACATCACCCCAGGTACATCACACAAGGTACATCAACCCAGGTACATCACCTAATGTACATCACCTAATGTACATCACCCAATGTACATCACCCAATGTACATCACCCCAGGTACATCACCCAAGGTACATCATACAGGTACATCATACAGGTACATCATACAGGTACATCACCCAAGGTACATCACCCAATGTACATCACCCAAGGTACATCACCCCAGGTACATCAACCAAGGTACATCAACCAATGTACATCACCCCAGGTACATCACCTAATGTACATCACCCCAGGTACATCACCCCAGGTACATCACCCAAGGTACATCATACAGGTACATCATACAGGTACATCATACAGGTACATCACCCAAGGTACATCACCCAATGTACATCACCCAAGGTACATCACCCAAGGTACATCACCCCAGGTACATCAACCCAGGTACATCACCCCAAGGTACATCACCCCAGGTACATCACCCCAGGTACACCACCCAAGGTACATCACCCAAGGTACATCACCCAAGGTACATCACCCCAGGTACATCACCCAAGGTACATCATACAGGTACATCATACAGGTACATCATACAGGTACATCACCCAAGGTACATCACCCAATGTACATCACCCCAGGTACATCACCCAAGGTACATCACCCCATGGTACATCACCCCAGGTACATCACCCCAGGTAAATCACCCCAGGTACATCACCCCATGGTACATCACCCCAGGTACATCACCCCAGGTACATCACCCAAGGTACATCACCCAAGGTACATCACCCAAGGTACATCACCCCAGGTACATCACCCAAGGTACATCATCCCAGGTACATCACCCAAGGTACATCATCCAAGGTACATCACCCCAGGTACATCAACCAAGGTACATCACCACAGGTACATTACCCCAGGTACATCACCACAGGTACATCACCTAATGTACATCACCCCAGGTACATCAACCAGGTTACATCACCCCAGGTACATCACCCCAGGTACATCACCCAAGGTACATCACCCCAGGTACATCACCCCAGGTACATCACCCAAGGTACATCACCCCAAGGTACATCACCCAAGGTACATCACCCCGGGTACATCACCCAAGGTACATCACCCCAAGGTACATCACCCAAGGTACATCAACCAGGGTACATCACCCCAGGTACATCACCCCAGGTACATCACCCTAGGTACATCACCCCAGGTACATCACCCAAGGTACATCACCCCAGGTACATCACCCAAGGTATATTACCGCAGGTACATCACCCAAGGTACATCACCCCGGGTACATCACCCCAGGTACATCACCACAGGTACATCACCCCAGGTACATCACCCCAGGTACATCACCCAAGGTACATCACCCCGGTACATCACCCAGGTACATCTAAAATTTACATCACATAATGAAAGCTCCATATCACATAAGACACATGATGACAAAGTTGTGAGCTATTAAAATTACTTAATATATCTTACTCATTCCATGAAATCATGAATGATATTACTTTCTTAATGGTTAACTTTCATCTACTTAAATATTCTCTGTAACTTTGGTAAATACTAGCCACAATATACCACTCAGAACTTCTCTTTGGCTTGATCAGTGGAGCAAAAGACTATAGTAAACAAGAGGTTCTGGGTTCGATCCCTTGCAGGGGCAATGAAATAAATCTAATTGATAATGTGCTCTGTTACAATAATTTTCTCTATTTGAATATTTTTTATAAAAAAATTAAACATCAATTAATACTTAATTATAACTAAATTTCTTTTCAATTACATGTATATGCTTATCATTAACAATGTACTGATAAAAACATGAGATATTGGAAGAAAAGTATTTCACACAAAATCCATCCAAAAGCTACAGTATAAAAATGAAAAAAGTTAAAAGTTCCAAGTTCCACGGTTTCGAAGTTTTTCTGTCCCTTGAACTTCGAAACATGGAAATTAGACTGTATATCATAAATTTATAATATTATATATGAATTAATTATATGATAGAAACACCATTTTTACATGACATAAAGGCAGGGAAGACTCAATCACACTGCTGATAATGAATTCCTTAAGAATGATGAGTATGTGGACAGATGAAGGCAAATATATCACAATTACAGAACACCAATTGATACACTCGTGGCATGCAAAACAAAGCATGAATAGTGTTGTTGTAGGACCAACCTAGGAATCACAATTCATTGTCATTGGTACTAGTACTGTAAGTATATATCAAGATTGATCAAAATAATGTAAACAAGTGTAAGAATCTATTTCTCACATACCGTAATTAGCCTGTAGTATTTCAGCATAATGGACAATTTAACTCAGAGAATATGGAATTTTACTGAACTGTGGACATGGGCTTATCATCAGGGCTTATTGCTGTGTAAATACAATAATATATACAATAATGTTTATATTGATATATCTTTTATGTATTAATCCTCAAACAAGCCCCTCCCCTTGTGTAAAAGTTTAACATCCTATTTATCCTCAAAGAAGCCCCCTCCCCTTGTGTAAAAGTTTAGTACCATATTTATCCTCAAATAAGCTCCCTCTCCTAGTGTAAAAGTTTAGTACCATATTTATCCTCAAATAAGCCCCCTCCCGTAGTGTAAAAGTTTAGTACCATATTTATCCTCAAATAAACCCCCTCCCCTAGTGTAAAAGTTTAGTACCATATTTATCCTCAAATAAACCCCCTCCCCTAGTGTAAAAGTTTAGTACCATATTTATCCTCAAATAAGCCCCTTCCCCTTGTGTAAAAGTTTAGTACTGTAATTATCCTCAAATAAGCCCCTTCCCCTATTATAAAATTATAGTATTGAATTTGGGGGGGGGGGGGGGGGGGGGGGGGGGGGGAGGGGGGGGGGGGGGGGGGACTTACAAGAGGGCCACTTATAGTTCAATATTTTAAAATCAATGATTCTGCAAAAACAAAGAAGGGAGCTTATTTGTTGGCAGGGCCTTATTTGTTGGAAGGGGCTTATTTGGTGGAATGGGGCTTACTTTCAGTTAAATCAAGACATTTACAGTTTGATTGTGTTATGCATATATTCAGTCATTTAGCTGTGAATTCCAAACATGAGATTCAAAAAGGTAGAACTCTGCAGTACTTCACTTATGATCAAATACATTTAAAAGAAAGAAAATGTTGAAATTTTGAGAATGAATCCATGACTTTCCTTGGAAGTACAACAACACTACTCGTGACGTGTTAGTGATTCAGCCTCCGAATCCGTATATAAACGAGGAACATTCATAGCTCACCGATGCGTTCTCCAGGGTTTGGCCCCCAGGAGTGGAGGAATTCTACAAAACAAGCAATGGCTGGACCAATGAAATACAGAAACTGACCAAGCCCGCAGAATATCTTACTAATAGTGAAAAGCAGAATAAAGCTGGCACAAATTCCTGTATAAAAACTAATTACAATATTATCAATTTATCCTAAATATTATCAATCAGAAAATATAGAGTGAAATATTGTACATGTATCCTAACCTACTGTGTCTAGCCACAGGCATCTGTAGTTATAGAATAATTAATAATAATAAGCTAATATAGGTATACATGTACATGTATATGTATGAATTCTCTATTTTATCATTAACATGTATTATTCAATTCATTTCTATAAATGCCTGTGGTCGGTCGAGCTGTCACAATATTCTGTGATATTAATCAAGTCTGGTTTTATTTTCCCAGCTGATGAATATTCATAAGTTATACTCTCCAAATAAATATAATTTTTCTTTAAAACGGGGAATATTTTAATGGAAATAATAAATTTAAATTAATTTAAAATTTTGAAAATGGGGAATTTTCATTACTGATATTTGATTGATCATTTATTCTGTTACGACATAAAAAATATACAATTACTGAGAAACAAAGTTCAATTCTGTAGAAAAATAGATTCCAAATCATATATTTTGAAAAAACCCTTGATCCTTTAAAACATTCATTATTTTAAAACTGAAAATCTCCAACACAATACCTGTATGCAGAAAATGATATAAAACACAGACAAGCGAACTTTATCGATGTCATTTGAAAGCTTTGTTTTTCTAAGTAATGTTCGTACAAATCTCACGAGACAGACAATGTGGTAGTTATAATTTGCTACAGATCCGGGTGGACGGGTTGGGACTGTATGATGCGTCATATAATCAATACATGTATTCAGCTGTGTAGCAGTACTAACGACTAGCAGGTATCAAAAGCGTCAAGTCCGATACATACGAGTACAAATGGAACAATGAGCTCAGATGATCGGGAATTACATACATATATATATATATATACATCGGCTTTTTCTGTTGGCTTTTTGGGGCCTTTAATGGGCCCCATTCCCAATTGAAATTATTTCATATTAAAGCCAAATTCCCAAAATTTGCAGTTTACTCATGAAAAAATCTTTCCCAATTCACCAATAGTTTTCCCAAAATGACACAAAAAGGCATCTTCCCAAACTTGTACATGTTTTTCTTGTCTTTTTTTTTTTTCCTAAAAACAGATAATTAGTTGATAACATAGGGATGATAGTTGTCTGAAGATTATCAAATAAATACTGATTCTAGATTTTAAAAACAATGAAAATCAAAAAGAATCAATATTGAAAATATTTTTTTATAAGTTGTTACAGAATATATATATATGTATTCTACATTTATATTTATCATAAATGTATTCTCAATCGAAAAACAACCATAGGAATTAGGGAGAGGGTTTACTACTGATAAGGTGATGGCTATATGTTATATTGCATTTTCATGAAAAAAAATCTGAAGAAATCTGCCATAGCAGAGTGTAGCCTACCTTGCCCTGCTTGGCTGCAACAGAACTGGCCCCAGAATGTCCTTGACCTCTTTGTGATGGACGTGACGGAGCGCCATTTTTACGAATTTCTACCTCTTCAAATTTTCCTTTACGAGGGGTAGAAGATTCCGACCGTGTACCCCTCTGCTTAGCTTGTGCCTTAGTGGAAATATTTTTAGAATGACTAGGTGACTTTGATGACTTTGATGAAGAGGCCTGGTCCGAGGATGGTGCGGATCGGGAGCTCTCGGGAGCAGCCTTCACCTGTACCGTAGTCGGGGATTCCGCTGATGCACCGTTCCCCATGTCCCTTGATTTTAGCTGTCCTCACCCGTCTAAAAATTAAAAACGAATGATTAGGAAGAAAATAAAATTAGAGTGTAAAGAAAAATCTTGAATTTGGTTGTCTCTTACAAATCATGCGATGGGGTACTTTAGGTTAGTTATGACATCACCTTCAGAAATGACACAAATATCTAAATAATTAAGAAGTAAAACCAGGGCTCCATTAGTGTTTTATTACTCTACACTAAGTACATTGTTATCTCTTCTTTTCCTCGATCAACCAAGAAAAAGTTCAAGGTCAACTGTGCTAGTCCCTGTGGTTTTTCTCCAGGTACTCTGGTTCCCTCCATCCAGGCCAAAAAAAGTGATTATTGAATAACATAAGTTCATATTACTTGTTTTCAAATTGTTGTAAAATAAATAAAGTTTGTTTTTTTATAAGTGAAAACTTTATGCGTGGATTAGAGAGTGTTACCAAAGGGGAGATAACTACAAAAGTTAACCTTGGTAGAGCCACTCTTAATCATGGTGACTGGGGAATAAAAATAATTTAATTTTTCCTATCACTGTACTACACCAAAACACAAATCTAATCATTTCTTATTGTTCTTATAATGACTACAATGATAACTGGAATATTTGTGAAACGTACCTTTTAATACTAAATGAAATTCAAAATATGTCCGAAGTACAAACATGTTTTTCCACAATTCATTTCTCTCTATATAAACATATATATATGTGACAGTGTATCCTTTAACTGCTAAACCTGAAATACTTTATTGAACAAAATGAATGCACAGTGAACAAAAACACAATCACAATGTGTTTATAACAAATCCATTCACATGGGGAGAATTTTCAAGTAAAATCAAATTTTAAAAAAAGCTCTGGAAAAGAACTTTCCAGAACAGTATTTGGTTGAGAAGATTTGAACAGCTTATTGACAGGCCAGTTAAATAATAAGCAACATGTTAACGGTCTGAGTGACCAATGTTTAATCAATGAAATAAGCAACCTGTTAATGGGCTGAGCGTCCAATGAAACAAGCAACCCGTTAATGGGCTGAGCGTCCAATGAAACAAGCAACCCGTTAATGGGCTGAGCGACCAATGAAACAAGCAACCCGTTAATGGGCTGGGCGTCCAATGAAACAAGCAACCCGTTAATGGGCTGAGCGACCAATGAAACAAGCAACCCGTTAATGGGCTGAGCGTCCAATGAAACAAGCAACCCGTTAATGGGCTGAGCGTCCAATGAAACAAGCAACCCGTTAATTGGCTGAGCAACCAGCCAGGTATCATTCTAAAGGTTGATTATAGTAAATTGCTGAAAAACTGAATCATTTCAATACAGGATAATTAATGTACTTTATGTTGCTTTTGGGTTTTTTTTTATTGTATAACATGCCATCAATCATGTAACTTTACATTTAAAGATATAATACACTTTCTGTAGCAGTGAGTGCCAGATACATTTTAAGCAAACTGTTTATCAGTTAATGTTTTTGGGAGAACTATCATCCCCAGGGATATTTTCTATACCATACTTAGGTACCATTACAATATTTGTGTTGTTCTGTCCTAAATGGTTTTATATTATACTCTCAAAGAAAGATGGAAAGACACAAACAGTTTCTGATTTGAAAATATAAACTTTAACATTTGGTCCCTTTGACAGAAACATGATTTTTTTATTTATAAATTTATGAATAAAATTAATCAAAATATAATCTTAGACTTAACATGTACATTGTACTATGACAAAAAGTGTTTGTCTTTCAAAACATTAATGATTTTATACACATATAATATACCGCCATTATATCTCTCTACAGACCTGTGCCAAAAACTTGATTATGTTAACCAACCTTTTAAGTGTTATATATATTAACGGCATTACCTGTGTATAAACTAGACCTTTCATTATTACAAACACACACACATATATATATATATATATATATGTATATAATATTTATCACACTAACTGTACATAAATAGCTCTTTACATAATACTGAGGATTAGTGTCACATTACTTCCATAGCACTTTCAGTTTTTCTCTACAGTGAGCTTCCGCATACAGCTTTAGATATGTGTCTCTAAAAATAGATTATCTAAATCTACACAAACATATGTATTAGAACCAATTGATTCATTCAATACAATATTGTTGTTTTTTATTTTCATAATTTTTTCAATTTTTTTTTACTCTTTTAACTTTCATTATTGACATTTAATAATAAGTTGATATTCATAGAATTGAGATTTCCTTTATTAGGGGTAGAAAGCTCCCGCAGTTCACACAGGATCAGGCATCCTACTGTCATCCTACTGTCATCCAAAAGGAAATGCAAAATGCAATCAAACATGAGATTACAAGATGATGATGCTTATAACTTAACCAATGCTGGAAAATTTTGACACAGAATTGTAACAGGAGAAAGAGAAAACATAGCAGGCAGACCAGGGGCTCAAACCCAGGACCCTCCGAACTCTAGACAGACACTCTACCAACTTAGCTACCTGGTCACCAATAATCGACCCAGTCCAGTTCAGCTACATTCCTGAATTACCTCCCTCCTTTTTTTCAATTCTTCGCCCCTGAAGACAATAAGTTCAGATATCCCCTTGCTAAGTGTACTCCCAATGCTTTAAACAAGGGTTAGAAAGCTCGCCAATTTTGTAACAGGAGAAAGAGAAAATGTTGCAGCCAGACCAGAGTTCCAACCCATGCAGGACCCTCCGAACTCTAGACGGACACTCTACCAACTGAGCTACCCAGTCCAGTTCTGCTACACAACACTCCAAATGATTCCAGATACATGTACCAAGAATGACCAGTATATGAGATACAGTATGTAATGTTCGTTAGTCGTTCAGACACTGATCAATATATATATGTATATACTGTATATATACGTGATATTGTAAAACACAAGAACCGCGACAACTGACTCTATGAGATCTATAGCTAGCTGTGTAATTTTATTGATAAATTCACAAATAACACACTATTATTAGAAATTTATTCTGTGAACAATTGATTAAAATGTCACCTGTAACGCTCAGACTTGTGTTTATTTTCATGTGTAAACGTTCTACTAGAATATCTTGTTGTAAACAAAGTACATGTACACTGTAAACTCACTCTGATCCTTTATGGAAGATCCCGTCAGATGCTGAATATTATCAGTAAATCCTTTTAGAATACCACTTTTAGAAAGAACGCCGAATTAACGTCTACTGACCTTCTTCAACTGACAGCCATATTATACCTGAAGTTGGTGTTACATCCTTCACTGAATTACAAAATTCCGGCATTGGACTTGTAATTAAATTACTTTCAATTAGCATCAACCTTCATTGTAACGACATGATCATGATTCGTAAGATATCCGTTAATCCAATACAAACAACACTAGAAATAAGAATAAGCTGGTATATCCTGTAAGTAACCTTATTTGTGACACATTCCCATTCACCGAACTGAATGGCCTGATGCACATGAGCGTCAGCCCGCTACCTAGCAAAAATAAACATTACTCGTCGTCAAACACCTACTTGACTACTTCATGTCAAAAAGACGCTTCGTTCAAACGCGTAGAAGACTCTATGAAAACACGGTCTTGTCTACTTATCGATAAGTTTGGTAGCGAAATAAAATTATCTTCAGTAGAATTAGGTAGTTGTTATATGCCTATTTTAAGCCCAAATGTTTCTTAACGAGAAAAAACGTTACCTTAAAGGCATAATGACGATTAGGATGCACATATCATAGCATGTCAGATAACTATTTTATAAACTTTCCCGCCATATATACGAGTAAAGGGCAAATCATAACCGGAAACAACCAGTAGAGTCTACACAGTTTATATAATTTATGTACAGTATGTAAAATAGACACTTCTCTTTCAATAATCCTGTCTCGTCTATTTGTAATATGTATGGAAAAATATTTTATTGTAATTCCGTACCTGTGTAAAGTATTGTCTGAACCTTACATGCAATATTCCGTATTTTATTACTTGAATCAGAGACCTATATACTAGGTCTCTGCTTGAATTGGCAATATATTAGTATTGTTGCTCAGACAATTTATTTGAATTATAATTTCTTTGTTACCATGACAACCTTTGAGTGTCGAT
The DNA here is from genome assembly GCF_902652985.1 of Pecten maximus. Classification (NCBI taxonomy): domain Eukaryota; kingdom Metazoa; phylum Mollusca; class Bivalvia; order Pectinida; family Pectinidae; genus Pecten; species Pecten maximus. The sequence continues at coordinate 45,437,678 of NC_047021.1, forward strand.
CTATTCTAGAGAGTTTTTTCAGACAGTATTGGCAAGTTTTGCTATTTATTTGTAGTTTTCCTGATAAAACTTGTCAGAGACCTATATACTATATAGGTATCTGAACTTGTACACCACAGAACTTCAGACAAATTAATCTTCATCTTTTTTCAGGTACAATTGTCGCGAAAATGACCTGCAAAAGAAAACACGTGTTTTGTGGTTAGGCGTCACCGGCCCAAGACAAGGCCAGAAAACGCATGTAAGGCCCTAATAGAGTGGAAATAATTTGTAAAAATTGACAAAATTTTATGAGTCCTCATTGTGCCTGAATAGCCGTTTCACAAGGCATAAAAAATATACAATGTTTTCCCATATTCATCGGCAGGTCATTTGGTATTACATTTGTCGGCATGTCTGAACAATAACTACGCTTTGCTTATCACGAATCCAAAAAAGTACAATTGGGGTATATATATATATATAGATAGACCTGCACACAATTCAAATTACAAATTTACTTACCGGTATCAGACTTGTATATCACAATATATACAAGATATACAAGTCTCTGCCGGTATATAACGGAAAATTTTAAGTATATAGTGTATGCCTTGTGTAACGGCTTCCAGCAGACACAGGGATGACTTGACCAACTATGTTGCGGTTTTAAATGCGTTTACTAGCATTTTCTGTGACCGGTTTAACCACAGGAAATGTTTTTTTTTTTTTTTTTTTTTTTGCTTTCACATTTTCGCAATTATAATATGTGGTATCTGAGAAAAACAAAAACAAAAAAACCTCTGATATTTATATGAATACACAAACTATGAAAGCTGTCCCTAGGTGATGGTTCTAGTCAAACTCACTAATTGATATAACTAGCCATTGGTAGGGAACGCAATCAATCGGTCGGTTAAAAAAAGTGGGACAAAGACAAATCCGAAGACCTGGAAGAAATTTCAGCTCGCCCCGCAGGAACCATATGCATCATAAACAAGTCAAAATGGTATACTTGATGTAGCAAAGCTTTCTGGTGGTTGTCAGAATTGCAAAATGTTTAAACCTAACATTTGAGAGCATTCAGGACATAAAAGATCAATGCCAAATTTATGCATTTTATATACAAAATTTGCAAGATATATGTATGAGAGGCTGGACAAATTCTAAATAGCACACAAAACTTAGTTTTGATATCCAACAGGTTTACACAAAATATGGGAAAATGAAAATAAATCCAAATAATTTCAAAATTATTTGTCAAATAAAAAAGATGCCAGATATATATACTAATATAGACTTAAAAACTTAATATAGACTTAAAAGTGTTTCGATAAGTTTGAAATGAGCTTTGATACAAAAATGTTAAGTCCTAAACATAGGAAACTTAAATTAAAAGAAAAAATAGAATAATTCAATATGTTTTTGTAACTTTACTCCACTAAATGATTATTAACTTGATTCCGGTTTGGCGTCCTCCACCTCTCTTGTCTTGATCAATCAGTCTATTTGGTATTGTACCTTCAAAATAGAGCAAATTATTTTCTAAATTCTCCTAATTTTCTTCTGTTTATCTCTCCTACCATTTCCCTTTTACAATACATATTTATTTTATACAATTCAGATTATCTTTTTTATACTAACATATTATATTTTAAATATATCTCAAGTACACGTATTTCTTTTTGCAGTTAGACGTACATGTAAAACCATTTCAGGTAAAAGTAGATTTCAATTGATTCCACGAGGAAAAGGGGTATGAGAAAGCTCTTTTACACATGTCAGACAATCTAACAGCTATATTCAGATACGTGCTGAATGTAAACTATATAGCATTAGTTTAAACATATTTTATTGACATATAATAATGACAAAGGGATTAGTCAGCAAGTTTTTCCAACTTATAGACGACTTCTCCCATAATAATAACAAAATAATTAACAATAACATAGTCACATGATGGCATATACAAATATGCAGAAATTCGAATAAAGAAAACGAAAATAATAATGAGAGAGTAGAGAGAGAGAGAGAGAGAGGAGAGAGAGAGAGAGAGAGAAGAAGAGATGGGGGGGGGGGTGGGGCAGGAGGGAGGAGGAGATAGGTACATATAAAGTTAAATGACTATATAGCATTGTTAGATCTCCCATCCCTTAAAATGTATTTATTATCTTATATAAGATATGTTATCACGATAATATGCCGAAACACAATACAGCATATAATTGCATGAAACTTGTAGAAAAAATAATCTGATACTTTCTCAATTAAGAAAAGTAAAATAAGCGCCTATATCATCTATTGTTAAAGGTACATGTAGTGAATGAGCGAATAGTGAAAATTGGAGATAATATCTCATTTACATATGTAAATTGCTCATTTAAATATGATTTAAAATTTGGGCATAGTAACATTTAAATTTTTTCTGGGGTCTGATCTAGCCCACCATCCTCCCTTTGGTGCCATTCCTATAAAGGACTACTTACAACCGGAAACCAGGGTGAAGTCTGATTTACATATTTGTTACTGTTAATCTTAAAACGAATTATAAAACATTAACCAAAAGAACAGGTCCGGAGTTATATATGCGCATAGAGTACAAAATTCACTATTGGAAGTTTCCTCATTACATGACAGTTGGTAAGATGCAGAAATGAATCAATACTTTTAAGGAAATCGTTTGCTTTCAAACGTTAGGTGAACGTTACTATACGTATGCTTAGGAATGTTATTGAATATAATGAAACACAGATTTCTGAACGCAGATAGACACAGAAATCTAATTTTCAAATATACAGATTTTGACATTATATATGTACCCTTTGTCTGATCTTCAATGAAATTAGTAAATTAATGTATTTTCAATCATTAGGTTTGCACACCAACGCTGTCACGAATGTTTTGCCTTATATATCAAGGCTGCTAAATAGTGGGATTAACGTCTCCAAACGAGACCAAGTGTGGTTTTCCTGGCTTGCCTGGGTTGTCACATGAACACAGTTCCCTGGTTAGTTAAGCTTCTGAACTCTGACCCCTATCTGAGAGAGTGTCCTAGGCTCGGCTATAACTGGAACAAGGACGTTAATCCTCGTCAATCAACCCCTCTCTGAGTATAATGATGATCGTTATAATTCCAACTTTTAACTTAACTCTAGAACACATGTCGTGCTATGTTATGACCATCGGTACAGTTGAAAGATTCATTTATATTAAATTCAATTCGACTTTACTGGAACTTTTATAACTACAACTGTATTTTTTATATATAAATGTGTTTTACCTACACATACCGTCATGAAAACATCACCCATTGTCGCAATGATCATCCCAAAACGTCGTTTACGGTAACGCGACTTAAATACAAGGTTGATCTCAGGTTTTTGGTCTTGATTTCTTTCTTGTACAGCCCTTCCCACAGGAAAGGTATTGCTTTGCCCAATGGACTATGGTATGTACGTATGGTTATTGAACACATTTTCGGACATTATGTAAACGTGTTCCAAGCGTGCAAAATAAGGTAAAGTCAACACAAATTATCATTATAAATGCTGTACAAGGCTCGCCGTTTCAAGAAAACAGGACAACGTAACTATTCGGACATCGTTCACTTAATTGTATACCATAATACGGTACTCATTCACCCCTCATTTCATTTCTCTGCATACACATACAAAATAAGTTGGCTACGCGCATGGTATTATCACCAAAATGATTCAAACTGATATCATTTTGTTATCTATGCTGAAACACATTAGTTCGTTCATTTATTTCACCAGCAGTTTTATATTATATATTTACCATTGTATGGCACTGCCACTATATAACCCTACCAATTCAGTTGCGAGTTCACCAGCTTATGAACTGCCAACTGAAATTTGAATTTGAAAACTTAAAAAAAAAATCGCACGACAAATAAAAAATCGCAGATGGTAAATATAAGCATTGAACGGCTTTCAGTTGGCATTCATAGTCAATATGAATGCCAACTGGACAGAGGCAAATTCAACATGAAGCGCTATTCAACAAGTTGAAGCGCTAGCGCGCTTCATGGAATTTGCCTCTGTCCAGTTGGCATTCATATTGACTATGAATGCCAACTGAAAGCCGTTCAATGCTTAAATAAACACCAGCATTTAAACAATGCCGTATATCTTTTTAAAGATATTTCTTGTTTAGAACTACAGTGATATAATCCCCCAAAAAATATATGATTCTTTTTTTCAGTATAAATATTAACACGGATAAAATACCACTAATTTATCACTTTAGTACCAGTTGCCAACTTCGTACACTAATTATTAGTGACGATTTTAACCCTGGGTTCGCTGAATTAGCTCAGCTTCCACTCAACTTTATATAAGATATCGTGAAACCCTGTCTCTCTTACCTCTCCCCTTCTCTCTCTCTCTTCCTTTGTCCTTCTTGTATTTTCTCCTTCTTTTTCTCAAATGTGCGTACATGTGTGCTTGTGTTTGTGAATGTTTTATTTTTAACGAGTAACAATATTATGAAACTGATAGGTTTTTTTTGAAATTACACATCAGTAAGATCCAGACGTTACGTGTTGATGTTAATGGCATGTTTTTTTCTTCTGTCTTAAAAATGCAATAAAAGCCAAAGCAATATTCATGGTGCAGTATTTCTTTGGTGGAATAGTTCCTATGGATTTTTTTTTTTTTTTTTTTTTGCTTTTTATGGACTGGTCTTGCAATATATAGTTATTCACTCATTCTCGGCCCCCATCATCCTCGGCCCCAGGTGAAAATCGTACTATCGCTTATTTACATAATGCAATTTTCACCTGGGGCCCCCATCGGCTGTCAATCTATATTGCTGACAGAGTGGCACGAAGGGACGTAACTCCGGTAGGCCAGAATGCCACTCACCCGATACCAGTATTTTCCTAGAATTAAACATTACAATTCAAGTTCAAAGTTGGTACAGAAACATCATCATCATCATTATCGTCGTCGTCGTCATTGTTTTAGGGTGAGGTGTATCGAACAATAAGGATGACGATACTTTCTGTACATGTACCCATCTATATATGCAGCATTCTGTGTATGAAAGAGAATGTGTGTGTGGATCGTTATGTGATGTAAAAAAAAATTAAAAAAATTAAAAATAATGATAAAAAATAAAAGAAAATGATTTCACGAGCCTTTCAGCTTTGGCCTTCATATTATTCAAATACAAGTTAAAATAAATAAGGAAATTGTTCAATATGGAATTTGAAAGAGGTCCAAATCAGCCGAACTGCCCATCTTTCAAGGTTAATTGCATGAAAGTAAACAATTTCGGAAAATTGAATACATACAATGTATTTTAATACATGTATTCTAAGCTAGTATTGATATTAATATGTCATGTTTTTTCTTCTCTCTTAAAAATGCAACAAAAGCCAATATGTCCAACACATGCTTTTAACAAATATTCCGATGGTGCAGTATTTCTTTGATGAAGTGGTTCCTCCCGATTTTTTTTTATTATAATTATCATTTTTTATGGACTGGTCTTGCAATATTTAGGTACTCACTCAATCTCGGTCCCATCGACTGTAAAGCTATAATTATTGCTGACGGAGTGGAACGAAGGGACGTAACTCCGATAGACCAGAATGTCATTCACCCGACAGTCAGTATTTTTCAAAAATTAAACATTAGGCCTACAATCCAAATTTGGCACAGAAAGCAATTGTGCTTATTACTTTTTGGCCCCAATACGGCGAAAAAAGCCCAAAATTTCCCCAAAGGTTAATTTTGGTAGACTTTTATTCTTCTACAACATACGTGTACACCAATATCATAAAAAGCAAAAAATAAATTCCGTTAGCATCTACAGCAAACCATTGATGATTTTGAGAAACGTACAAACATTTTGTTATATATTTGTGTATATTTGTGTATATTTGTGTATATTTATTCGCTTTGAAATTCAATATATTCTCCTTTATAGATAATGTACCCTCAATGCGGGCCAATTACACATATCAGCCCAAGCTTGTACAGCATGTAGCTATTTAAAACATTACTGTTTTGAGTGTATGGTGTTCAGATATATAATTAAATATTAAAAATGCTTCACACAGCAGACTTTTATGTTCAAATTATTGTTCCATTTTTTTTTTTTTAATTCAAGTTGCATTTTATCGCCTTTAGATTTCGGTTATTACAAACTTTTATTAACCTGAAAAAAAAATCAACCTAGGACTTCGATTCGTCACGGTTAATATGTTTTTCTCGGGTTAATAAAACTGAATCGAAGGGCGTTAATTGTATAGAACACACGGTATACTGTAGATATAATTTTTCCCCTGACAGCAAACACTTTCTTTTTGATAAAGGTGATTGACAGCTACACACGATCCTGAACAGACGGAGAAAACAAAAGAGCAAACCTTTTTTTAAAAGTCCTATCTCAGCACATGACACAATATTTTTTATATAATGCCTTGTCATTTTTGAAATAAGTCTAGACATGCCCCTGTGGTCTTTCTGGAAATAACGCGTAAATTCAACATTTAGCATGTAATCCGGAAAATCTGTCCGTCATATTATAATTAGTATTCTATGTCCCTAATATATAATCTATCAACAAATGAATAGCCTATTTATAAGATTTGGTTACGCGAAAAAAATGGTTTGTGCCACCATTTAAAATAAATAAAGTAAATAAGTTCACAGCAAACGAAGAAATACACATTTCTGCCCCATGTTAGACGTTCACTGCCCGGTTTCAGCACTCATAAGGGGAAATAACCTCAATTGACTTACACATCCGTTTAAACCCTCAGCTGATCTCGAGTCGGTATATTAGCCACCTTAGCCCAAAACAAACAGTTGGTACGGAAGTGTTCCTCATGTCGAAGGCATGGATATTTACAGAGCCGTCTCGGATTTTACTCCCCCCTCTGTTGAAGGCTCTGAGAATATCTTGTCATTTAACAAAGGCGACAGGTTTGAAATATTTGACTGTCACAAGACAGGAACGGAATGGTGGGGTGCTCGTGCACTGAGCAGCGAGACTGTTGGATATGTACCGTCTCGATATATGGAGGTAAGTACTAAAGTACTGATATATTTACCGGGAGCTTGGGGATATGTTACCGGACGGCTGGACAGCTTAGTGGGGAAGGGGGAGGGGGGGGGGGGGGGGGATACTACATACAGGAAATATTGAGGAAGGGAGGGGGGGGGGGGGTGGGGGGGGGGGGGGGGGGGGGGGGCGGGCTGATTACCAACGCAAGGGAAATATTGGGGGAGGGGGGACTGATACAGGATAGATTGGGGGAGGGGACTGATACAGGAAAGATTGGGGGGGGGGGGGGGGGGGGGGGGGGGGGGACTGATGGATGGGTGGGGGGGGGGGGATGGTCAGGATAGATTGGGGGGGGGGATATACAGGAAGGGGGGGGGGGGGGGGACTGATACAGGAAAAATTGGGGAGGGGGACTGATACAGGAAAGATTGGGGGGGGGGGGGACTGATACAGGAAAGATTGGGGAGGGGGACTGATACAGGACAGATTGGGGGAGGGGGACTGATACAGGAAACTTAAAGGTGGAGGGAAAATTATTTGTGTTACGTTTGCTAAATGAAGTAAAGAATATTGTCTTGTAATTCTAATAATGATAATCTGATCCGTTCATTGTTTTCACAATATCTGGCAAGATTAACTGATCATCACATATATAAAGTTTATTGTTAAATGGCAATATATGTTTTTCTGACAAACAGTTCTCATGGTTCACGCACATAAAATACATGAAGGCACATTATCACATAATTTTGTAATGAGTGGTTCAGTAAATATCTGGTCATTCTTAGAAGGTATGACGTTTGAGTGATTATATAATGTTCTATAACAGGCCTAGATCTGCTTTGAACCAGGCTGCCATGTTGTCATGCTGTGGTCTACATTATTGAACCCAGAATGTACTTCAGTTACAAGTACAGTACTTAAACTGCATGTGTGCTCCGGTACAGTACATTGTACATGTCGTTACATAGTACCACGCACTACATGGTACCTCAATCCATGCATTAATTATGTTTTATTAGAATCCTCAGAATTGCTGTGGGGCCGCGGTGGCCGAGTGGTTAAGGTATCACAACACTTAATCACTAGCCCTCCATCTCTGGGTTGCAAGTTTGAAACCTACATGGGGCAGTTTCCATTTCTCCGGGTACTCTGGCTTTCCTTCACCTCCAAAGCCTGGCACGTCCTTAAATGACCCTGGCTGTTAATAGGACGTTTAACAAAAACAAACAAACAAATCCCAAATCGCTACAAGAATAATAAATTGATAAAAATGGTGAAAATATATGTGTTAGCTGGTAATAATTGTGTTTCAATGTTCTCAATCTGATATGAAATTTTGATTTTTATGCGCCCCAATAAATTTGTCAGGGTATTATGGTATGATGTTGTCTACCCGTTCGTCTGGCGTAATCTTTTGTTTGTCCGTCAAATCTTCTCCTACAATTTTCGACTGATCTCTTCAAAACTTGGTGTACATTATTATCATGATATGAAGTTTTATCTCCCTGAAAAGAATTCTGATTCAATTGTTTTTGCAAGAGTAATTTCCATCTTGTTTAATTGCTTATGTTGTTAAATTTGGAATAAAATAAAGTCATTTTGTCAAAGTTTTTGTTAAAGTCAAATTTCTTTACAAAAAATTAGAAATTGAAGGAAAATTTCCAATTAGCTGAGAAGCATGTTTATTATGTTAAATGCGGTTCCTACATTTAATGTTAAGCATTATGTATTGGGATAAAGTACTTGACCCATGGATGAGATGTTTGGTTTTAAGTGTTGGTTGCTGGTTCCCCTTGATAATGTCGGGATGCCAGCAGTCCTTTCCTGGTTCTCTAACATCTTAACTGATAAACAATGTCAGCAGAGTAAATAGTGGTTGGCCAGTAGTTTACCTGGAAAAATCCTGTATCACTGTTTAAAGATAATCAGGAGAAATGTTTCCTACCTCAGCTACTAAATAATTCACTGTAGATCACCACAACTAGGGTAGCTCTCGGTGTGGTACGCCAGTCCAACTTAATTACCTGACACTCAGAAATATCTTGATATTTCAACATTTTAAAAGGTTCGTGTAAATTGTAAGATATAATTAAATATGGCTAATATGTGTGACTACAGTACCTCATTCTGGGGAGCCATGAAGCCGGAGGCTACTTTTGATTTGAGCCTCATCTTATAGTTATCAAGATGCCTAATTTAATACAGGGATATATATATATCTGAGATATGTGTTGGATGATAGATTTTGAAAACCAGACAGTCCTTTAAAATGTCGAGAGCCATTATAATATGATAAATTTAGATGAAGATTAGAAGCCCTAGTTTGAGATGGGGGAGGGCCAGGGCATTATAACACATTAAAATCGGATACAGTAAATGAGGGTTTGAGAGGTGCTGGATACAGAATAAGTTTTTAAAATGATCTTACTGGTTAATTTGAATACAAAAAATATCACTGCGCCATTGAAACGCTCTTTTTTAAGAACGCCGATGTGGCGCAGTGGTATAAGCTGCGGGTATTTCTGGCTAGGCGATTGGGTGCCGAAGATCGTGAGTTCGAGGCCCGGTCAGGACACAAGTCAAAAAGTTGTCTTCCTTCGTCATTTGTGTTGCTAAGTTATATATATACTGAAACGAAAAAGAAACGCAACATGGAAAATTGTGATTAATTTTGTATTAAATATACATATCTGTATAAAAATCGCGGAAATAAACATGCACCCTGCCTAACACCCATACCAATCTTCAAAATCACCCAAGTGTGACTAGAGACCTATGCACTTCCGGCGCGGTAAAAACATCAAAAACCGTGCCTGTACAAACATATGCGTTCTTTTTTCATTCAAACCAGTATCAATTCATCACTAACATTGAGCCACATCATCGCCAATACTTTTGCAAACAATAATTCCTTTTACAATTATGCCACGGTTATCAAAGGTTGATAGAGGACGTGCTATAGCGATGCTTCTGGCAGGGAACACGCAACTTCACGTCGCTCGACAATTCAGAGTTCACAAATCGACTATTAGTCGATTAGTTTCACGTCTTAACGCAACAGGAAGAGTCGATGACCAGCCGAGATCAGGACGTCCACGCGTAACGTCGCGACGTCAAGACCGGGTTCTTAGGTTGGCACACCTGCGTAACAGGAGATTAACGGCCGCTGAAACGGCAAGGAATACGATTGGTAATCATAACCGTCGAATTCATCCCCAAACAGTGATCAACAGACTGCGTGAGGCTAATTTGCGTGCAAGGCGACAGTACGTTGGTTTACCACTAACACCGCAACGTCGAGCACGTCGTATGCAATGGGCAACGGCACATATGCCCAGACGTTTTCCTATGAGACGTTGGAGGTCTATGCTCTTCACCGATGAATCTCGATTCACGTTATTTCGAGCAGATGGCCGTCAACGTGTGTACCGGCGTCGAGGCGAACGTTTTGCTGACGCCTGTGTTTTGGAACACGACCGATTTGGGGGTGGATCAGTTATGGTTTGGGCGGGAATCTCCCATGGTTTGAAGACGCCTTTGGTGAGAGTCAATGGGAATTTAACGGCCGTACGCTATCGGGATGAGATCCTTAGGCCCCATGTTGTGCCGTTTGTTAGGCAGCATCATCTAACCTTTCAGCAAAATAACGCGAGACCACACGTTGCAAGAGTCTGTAGAGACTTTCTTGCGACACAGAACATTGTTCCTATAGATTGGCCTCCATATAGCCCCGACCTGTCCCCAATCGAGCATTTGTGGGATGAATTAGACAGAAGAATTCGAAATCGCCGTAACCCCCCAAATACCCTCCCTCAGTTAGCAAATGCACTCGTCCAAGAATGGAATAACATTCCAATACGGAAAGTCAATGCCCTGATGAACTCAATGCAACAAAGAATTAGAGATGTGATAACTGTTCGAGGAGGACACACACGATATTAGGGCACGGTTTCAAAACTGCTGCCATTTCAGCTTGGATTCACGTAGGGTACTACCAATCATGACCTTCTAGCAAAGTGACCTGTTCTTAAAAATCTCTAAACATTTAAAGGATGTTACATCAATATTCAATATTAACTATTACATATGAAATTTAAACATAATGCTCACAAGTATTATTTTATTAAACCTACAATTTGAAGTTGCGTTTCTTTTTCGTTTCAGTATATATATATATATATCAGTTCAATTCAATTCAGCTTCATTCTGTAAATTTTACACCTTAGTTGATAACATTGTTTATACATTAAAGGACAAAGGCACCCACTCTAACATAACTTATAATTTATTCTACAAAATAGTTCTTACTGTTGTCATACATTTACATTCAACAAAATAATTCTTAATACCATCTTAAAGAGCAATAACATTTGATATATTAATAATTTAATAAGATTTATTATAAGGAAACAGAGTAGTAAATAATCTTAGAAATGAATATATATTCTTATTAAGATTTGTTTGATTTGATAACAAATCTTTCATACATTTATTTGCTAGTGATAAATAATTATATATATATATATAGAAAAAAAATAGCGAAGTTCAACAACCCTCTTATGAGCAGCGTTCACCGGTCATCAAACTTTTCATTTTTTTCTATATTTGCCAACTCAACATGAACAAAAACATTTTTCTTGCTATAGATGTATATATATTGATCCGACTGGATATACCTTGTAATGCATGTGTTTATACAAAGCCATTGATTACTGAGAAGTGATGGAGTAAACAAAATAAAACACTTCAGCTTGTGATAACATATATCAGTTGATCAAACTATGATAACTATTAAAGAGATATGGTCAGCTTTATACATGGTCAGCTTTATACATGGTCAGTTTTGCTTTATACATGGTCAGCTATCGACATGGTCAGCTTTAATTTCTACATGGTCAGCTATCGACATGGTCACTCAGTTTTAATTTCTACATGGTCAGCTTTCGACATGGTCAGCTTTAATTTCTACATGGTCAGCTATCGACATGGTCAGCTTTAATTTCTACATGGTCAGCTATCGACATGGTCACTCAATTTTAATTTCTACATGGTCAGCTTTCGACATGGTCAGCTTTAATTTCTACATGGTCAGCTATCAACATGGTCAGTTTTAATTTCTACATGGTCAGCTTTAATTTCTGCATGGTCAGCTTTATACATGGTCAGTTTTAATTTCTACATGGTCAGTTTTAATTTCTACATGGTCAGTTTTAATTTCTACATGGTCGGTTTTAATTTCTACATGGTCAGTTTTAATTTCTACATGGTCAGCTTTCTACATTATAATCTGCTTGTCAAAGTCTTTTGATCTTCAACATCCATGAGAAAAAAAATATCTTTCCAGTTTTCTGGGAAACGATTTTCAAGGTGAATATATTTATTAAAAAATACCAGCTAACATTGGCTTGTTTTTGTCGCCAACATCATAATTAAGGAGACATTAACAATTGTTTCCACTATCTAATTATTATTATATCAATGATAATTACCAATCGATTCTTTACTCCCTTATCAATTAAAACCACATTTTTGTATGTATATATATTATTAAAACACCACATTTTTGTGAGTATACTGTAGCTTCTATGCCTTTAATACAGTGCATTGCCTTGATTGCTTTATGAAGCCTTTAATTTATTCACTCAAATTTGCAAGTGGATTTTTTTCTTTTGTTTTTTTTCTTCAAGTATACTATAAGTTTTTAATTATTTCCACAATTATCTGCAATATATATAATATTTATATTGTAAGTATTTTTTAACACATTTTTTATTTTTCATCACGATTACTCCTATACAGCTAACATTTACTTAGACCTTTATCAGATAGATAAAGTGACCGGATTGGATGAAAAAGACCCTTATCATACCAATGAAGATAAAAACAACTTTTATCAGGTGTCTTCTGCAAACCTAAAGATTGTCAGAAATTTTACTACATTTTTCAAATTGGCTTTGATGTAAATATTCTTTAGACAAGTTTAAATAATATTTTACAGTAAAATAAAAAGTTTTGGAACAATTTAAGATTACAGTCCATTGTATTGCTATTTCCAGGACTTTTTAATGATCATGAGTTACTGGACATGAAAATATGTCACATGAATTGTGGTTAAAATAGGGCCCAACTAATAAAGATGGTGTCTTAAGATTCAATTTCAAATCAAAATGGCACAAATATCATTTCAATACAAGTTACCAAATTATTCAAATACAAAAGACAGATTATCACAGATGGATGTCCAGTAGCCGTCAGACCTACTGAGGATGTCCAGTAGGGGTCAGACCTACTGAGGATGTCCAGTAGCGGTCAGACCTACTGAGGATGTCCGGTAGGGGTCAGACCTACTGAGGATGTCCAGTAGGGGTCAGACCTACAGGATGTCCAGTAGGGGACAGACCTACTGAGTATGTCCAGTAGGGGTCAGACCTACTGAGGGTGTCCAGTAGGGGTCAGACCTACTGAGGATGTCCAGTAGGGGTCAGATCTACTGAGGATGTCCAGTAGGTGTTAGTCATATCTGAGGGTGTCCAGTAGGGGTCAGACCTAGTGAGGATGTCCAGTAGGGGTCAGACCTAGTGAGGGTGTCCAGTAGGGGTTAGATATATCTGAGGATGTCCAGTAGGGGTCAGACCTAGTGAGGATGTCTAGTAGGGGTCAGACCTACTGAAGATGACCAGTAGGGGTCAGACCTACTACGGATGTCCAGTAGGGGTTAGATATATCTGAGGATGTCCAGTAGCGGTCAGACCTACTGAGTATGTCCAGTAGGGGTCAGACCTACTACGGATGTCCAGTAGGGGTCAGACCTACTGAGGGTGTCCAGTAGGGATTAGACCTACTGAGGGTGTCCAGTAGGGATTAGACCTACTGAGGGTGTCCAGTAGGGGTCAGACCTACTGAGGGTGTCCAGTAGGGGTCAGACCTACTGAGTATGTCCAGTAGGGGTCAGACCTACTGAGTATGTCCAGTAGGGGTCAGACCTACTGAGGATGTCCAGTAGGGGTCAGACCTACTGAGGATGTCCAGTAGGGGTCAGACCTACTGAGGATGACCAGTAGGGGTCAGACCTACTACGGATGTCCAGTAGGGGTTAGATATATCTGAGGATGTCCAGTAGGGGTCAGACCTACTGAGGATGACCAGAAGGGGTCAGACCTACTGAGGGTGTCCAGTAGGGGTCAGACCTACTGAGGATGTCCAGTAGGGGTCAGACCTAGTGAGGGTGTCCAGTAGGGGTCAGACCTACTGAGGATGTCCAGTAGCGGTCAGACCTACTGAGGATGTCCAGTAGGGGTCAGACCTAGTGAGGGTGTCCAGTAGGGGTCAGACCTACTGAGGATGTCCAGTAGGGGTCACTTTGTGTTAGACTTTGGCTTCTAGTATAATTTGTCCTCATTTTATATTTCAGTATGAGGAGAGGAAGATCGGGAGATTATTACCGGAAGATTATGAGGTAAGCTCTTATTTCTCTATCATTAACAAAATATACTCATTACTTATATTCTGTACTTATTTTGTTGACTTAATCTGTGTTGTGATATCATCTTACAAAACTTGAAACAGTACTATACTTGTTATGTGAGACCTACTCCATATTTGATACAGTCAAGGTCAAGGTCACAGTTACTCTTTTTAGAAAATCTTTTTCAGTTCTCTTGTGTCTTCATTCCTTGGGGGATTTTGATGAAATTTCAAACAATTGCAGAGGGCCATTATGTATTGACCAGTTCTCGTATCAGGGTCATTGGGTCAAGGTCAATGTTACTATTTTTAGAATATTCAATGTCAGACCACTCTTGCGGCTTCATTCCTTGAAGGAATTTCATCAAATTTCTCACAATTACAAATTGGAATCATAATATCTTTGCGAGTGTTTAAAAGAATTTATTCTTGTAGGAATCAAACTTAAGACAGTTGTAAAGGACCATGATAGCCAGCGGGGAGCCGGTCATATAATTTTGTCTGTCTTGATAATTTTTCTGTGGTAAATAATATATAGGGCCCTTCAAGAAAAGTGGTAAATGTCTTTTAGTGCGGCAATACGGCTTCAAACTTAAATCCTAAATTGGTACATCTGTTAATGTGTATCATCTGCTTTAAGTTCTGAAAGCCTGTACACCGATACAGCTTTTAGTTTCTGGCCTCTTCCTATTGAGGAAGCGCCAGAAATCCCTACTTTGAAGTACTGATCCATAAAACAACCACAGCCATATGTTGAGGTTCTAGAAACGTTTATGAGTAGCAGACATTCAGCAGGTCAAATCTCTTCACCCAGACATGTGTTCTGGGCAGGTATCTGTACACAGCATGTCTGTTAAAAAATTCATGTGGTGGGTCGTGAAAATCAAGCACTACGCACACACACACTTTTTTTGTGGAAATTTTTTTTTTTTTAAATTCACACAATTATATATTATTGAACAAGAAGTAATCTGTGTGCTGTTTTCATGCTGTTTTTAGATATTGACAATTTCGAAATAAATGTTAGAAAAGTTTAGTTTTAATGCAGATCTTTGTTAAAGTTAACCAAACTTGGCACATGGTTAAACTAATTACCGGTAGTTAGTATGGCCCTGTTTTGAACAACTATTTCCCTGGTACCGTAGTTAGTATGGCCCTGTTTTGAACAACTATTTCCCTGATACCGGTAGTTAGTATGGCCCTGTTTTGAACAACTATTTCCCTGGTTCCGTCCACCAATTAGAACCAAAATCATCTGCCTCAGTAAACGATGACCCAAGGTCGATCATAAGTACGGAAGTACATTTCTGTTGTCAGAGGTCAATAATAAGTACAGTTCTGTTGTCAGAGTCAATGATAAGTACGGTTCTGTTGTCAGAAGTCAATAAGTACAGTTCTGTTGTCAGAGGTCAATGATAAGTACAGTTCTGTTGTCAGAGGTCAATGATAAGTACAGTTCTGTTGTCAGAGGTCAATGATAAGTACGGTTCTGTTGTCAGAGGTCAATGATAAGTACGATTCTGTTGTCAGAGGTCAATAAGTACATTTCTGTTGTCAGAGGTCAATGATAAGTACGATTCTGTTGTCAGAGGTCAATGATAAGTAAAGTTCTGTTGTCAGAGGTCAATGATAAGTAAAGTTCTGTTGTCAGAGGTCAATGATAAGTACAGTTCTGTTGTCAGAGGTCAATGATAAGTACAGTTCTGTTGTCAGAGGTCAATGATAAGTACGGTTCTGTTGTCAGGGGTCAATGATAAGTATACAGTTCTGTTGTCAGAGGTCAATAAGTACGGTTCTGTTGTCAGAGGTCAATGATAAGTACGGTTCTGTTGTCAGAGTCAATGATAAGTAGGGTTCTGTTGTAGAAATGGTAGATCTATATAGAATGATTTGAACACCATACAACCAGGTATCTTATGTACACGACTTACTTGGTATGTATTGTTAGTTAAATCCTGAAAACCGAATAATACATACATGTGTAGTGGAACTGGACTAGATCAATCATTGATGACCAGGTAGCTCAATTGGTAGAGGCTAGTGTTCAGAGGTTCTGGGTTGGAACCCCAGTCTGGCTGTGGATTTTTCCAATCTTCTTCCACATGTCCCCTGAGCAGTTCAGACGTGGTCTACTGATAATTATGATTTTTTTTTCCCCCAATATTTTAGAAAGGATTGAAAGACTAATATATCTGGACTTACATGGTACTTGTCTCTGATTGACTTATAATTAGGCACAGATATATGCACCAAACTTCAGCGTATTGACTTATAATTAGGCACAGATATATGCGCCAAACTTCAGAATGACCAATTATAAAATGACGTATGAGAAACATCAACATCCTGGATTAGATGTGACACATTGTTATTTCACCCAGGCAACGGAAAAAGAAAATTCATTGTTATTGTGTAATGTATAAGATATCCACACAACTGTACATCTCACATCGTAACAAAACCTTCTCATTGATGTAGCAGTCCATCATCCTCGAATCGTTCAAAGAAAAAAATATCCTATCGAAAATCAGCTGGTTTTCAGATCAAAAGATTCAGATGTTATTGACTGTGTAGTGTGTGTGTATGTGTGTGTATGTGTGCATAAGGGACAGTAAGGTGTCACATCCTTTCTCTAAGTCGTCTCTCGTCCGGTTCCTGTCCTTGTCGTCACTGTATATAAAATGTGTTCGGTTGGCCTATATTCTGCACACATTTTCGTGTCGAACACTACGCTGTTAGAAGGTTGATTTCAGCTCATCAAGAATTTTCAATTTAACATTCATTCACGGTGAGTCTTATCGATTGCAAAGTTTGATGTAGGTTTTTTACCAGGCCATACTTAATGGATATGATATATTGTGTATTGATAAGATGTTTTGATGTAAGATGTGTTTAGCTGTCATACACATATTGATAACATGGTTTGATTTGCGAGGTAACTGGCCATGGCTGTATTGATAAAAGTGGTTTAATATGTGATATTTTGCCTGTTTTTATGAATTAACGAGAGTGATGTTTGGTTTTGCCTTTCATATTTGTAAATTAGAAATTTTTTTTTAATCTTTTTCTAATGATATCTTTGAATTGGTAAATTTTTGTCAGGTGTTGTAAAATCTAAATATAGGATGACAGAAAACATGATTGGCAGTTTAATTTGTCACATTGTCATTATTTTCTCACTGAAAATGATATATATTGGATTTAGAAAATAAAAATGGGTCAAAAAAGGATGTCTGCTTGTGACATGAACAACTGTATCTCTTAAGGAGTCTTTCAGTTATCTTATTTGTCTTCCTTTATCTACAAACTAAAACATCAGATTTCCGCCGTACTTAGAGACATGATAATGCTAGAAGTACATGTTCATCCATAATCCTAGCTCGATAAAACTGCCAGTAATTGCAGGCTCCGAAATTCTGACTGGTAGCCTCTAATTATAGACATGCAGTTTTAGTGGATTATGCAGAAAGGTCAGAGGATCTTTAAGACATTTATAGAGATACTGTACATATACATGTATAGGTATGTGTGCATTATCTTAGTAGGATAAAATTACAATTGTAAGGATTTTGTGTACTTATTTTGTTTGTTTTGTTTATTTGTTAAAAATTAAATTTAGAAGAGGGTGAAGTACAAAATCTGTGATATAATAGAATGTTTTGGTCAATTTAATTATCCAAATTTTAAATTTTTTTTTTTTAACCTTCAAAAATTTAAGTTTCTATGCATTAATGTCTTGATCTGTTTCCATTAAGTCGTTACACAGTAATTAGCTGCATCATCAGCATCACCTGTGCTGGGTGTACATGTGTGTAATTTATGGAGGTACCCTGGAACAGGAAATTGATAATCAAATTAACTTAAGTAGGTAATCATGTTTAAGAATTCACCAATACATTTTCTTTTTGACTGGATCGTTATACAAATGGACACAAACTTTCACATATTGCCTTGATTGAGGAAAAAACTGTACTCAGGATCTCAAAGGAAGTAAAAACTTTTGAAGACTATAAACCCAGTGGATTAGTATAGCACCAGTTAGGGCCTTACATCAGCTGATCCCTCTCCCTAACCAAATATCCTTAGACAGCTGTGTGAGTGGCCCTCGGGAGTCATCTCCTCACTCCATCACGGCTGGTACCGTGTAATTGATTCAGACAATATGGCTGCACATTCACTCCACAGATGAAATATTGAGGATGTTTTACAAGTTAATTTTCTGCTCACCATGTTTCCATGGTAATATTGCCACATCATTCCAAATGTCTCGCCATCGATTTGAAGAAAAAATGGCTGTCAGTGACCACAATACGTTGATGACATTATGGTTTGTCAGTGGCTACAGGACAGGTATAGTGGTATGGAGTAGGACAGGGTCCTAAAATATAAAACAGGTCCTATCTAGGGTCCTAACTAGGATCCTGAAATATATAACAGGGTCCTAAGTAGGGTCCTATACTATATAACAGGTCCTAACTAGAGTCCTATAATATATAACAGGTCCTAACTAGAGTCCTATAATATATAACAGGTCCTAACTAGAGTCCTATAATATATAACAGGTCCTAACTAGAGTCCTATAATATATAACAGGTCCTAACTAGGGTCCTATAATATATAACCGGTCCTAACTAGGATCCTAAAATATTAAACAGGTCCTTACTAGGGTCCAAAATATATAACAGGTCCTAACTAGGGTCCTAAAATATATAACAGGTCCTAACTAGGGTCCTATAATATATAACAGGTCCTAACTAGTGTCCTATAATATATAACAGGTCCTAACTAGTGTCCTATAATATATAACAGGTCCTAACTAGGGTCCTTAAATATATAACAGGTCCTAACTAGGGTCCTTAAATATATAACGGGTCCTAACTAGGGTCCTATAATATATAACAGGTCCTAACTAGGGTCCTTAAATATATAACAGGTCCTAACTAGGGTCCTTAAATATATAAGGGGTCCTAACTAGGGTCCTTTAAATTGTCCTATCTAGGGTCGTAAAATATAAAAAGGTCCTAAATAGGTCCTAAAATATAAAATAGGTCGTACAGGTGTATTGAGTATGACCACATCTTCGTTTTCTTAATTTTCCCATTTAATAGATCTGTGTCTCAGACAGCGAAATCCAACTTAACCAAACTGGGCCTTGGTTGGTTATCGGCTCCTATCATTGCCATCGAGGCATGTGATCTGAGGCCGCATTTAGAGGGCCAGTGGTCGAGGCTTCTTCAGTAGCATTGGTACCCTCTCAGGTGGCTCTCATCTGGTCCAGTAATTAGCATGAGAGCTGGACAGCTCCCAGGGATGGACATGGGCCCAACAGAGTGGTCCTCATTAGTCCTGTGTTGACCACCATATATAAAACATGTGTACCTTGGTTGGTTGGCTACTGGTTTAACGTCTTCCTTCACTGTCATCCACTGTGTCCAAGTGATATGGGGCCGCGGTGGCCGAGTGGTTAAGGTGTCCCGACACTTTATCACTATCCCTCCACCTCTGAGTTGCGAGTTCGAAACCTACGTGGGGCAGTTGCCAGGTACTGACCGTAGGCCGGTGGTTTTTCCCGGGTACTCCAGCTTTCCTCCACCTCCAAAACCTGGCACGTCCTTAAATGACCCTGGCTGTTAATAGGACGTTAAACAAAAATTTAACAAACCAAACAAACCAGTGTCCTAGTGATGGCCATATGGTCGAGTCCTCCGGTACCTGTATCCCCCCCCCAGGTGAGACTTGTCCAATCCATCCAGTACATCCACAGGGCCGGACATCTCCCTGGGACGGACATAGGCATGGCTAGGTGGTCCTTCTCGGTCCTATATCGAACTCCATTTGGACCTTACTGGTACAGTTATTAGAGTGTAGGTGTAATTTACGATTGGTCACCAGTTGTTGACTGGTATTGTTTGTCGACCAGTTTTCCTGGTATATCTATATGGTAGGGTATGTATAGACCTTGTTTGACATAGGCAAATGAAGGCCACAACTGTTTAATTAGCAAGAGTCAACAACTTTACCTGAGGCAAGAACCACTCAACGCACTGGACCAAACTCTTATCTACACTGGCAGAATTTAGTCAGTCAGGCAGATGATGGCTTTTTGTTGTCCAATGACATGTTAGTGGCCTTTCTGAGAGCACAGCCTACCTGTACAGGTAACAATTGTCTACCTAGTGTGATTAGCAGTCACCTTGGAGAAGTGCTGTGACTGAACCTCCCCTCAGAGTCCGGGAGCTAGTTTACCATTCCACGATTCTACAGCACGGACGTACATGTTTATATTATGGATTACCTGTGTGTTTTGGAAACTTTGATTTGTTAACTGTTTTTGGATACGGTTTTAATTTTGGGTTCTGCCTGGGAAAATACTACATCTTAACGTTCATGATGATGCGGAGATCGAGTGCTCCGAGTAGCTACAGGCCTGGGGCGGTATCCAGTTCTTACAAATATCGTCCGACGGAGATCTATCGATCCAAGGTAATTAGTTGGGTTACGTATATATAGCTTACCTGTTTGAGCTCCACACCTGATGATTAATTGGCTAATTTCTTACGGAGCTCAGTTTTTATTGTTTGTCATCAATTTATCTTTAACAATGGTGTAAAATTCACGTTGGAAGGTAAACTGAAATTTCTCCAGGATCAAAATTCACCAGTATTTTTTATCTTCATTATATGAACAATTCCTTGAGGTTGCTGAAACTGGAAAATGTGGGTGTGACTTAGATCATTGATAATTTTGCAATTTTCATGAATAAAACAAATTTAAAAAGTTTATATGAGGTATAAACCAGGTGATTTTTGTCATGATACATCTACTGCATGTTTTTGTCATAATTCACAACTAAGTAAAGATCCAGTGAAATTCCTAAGATTTTGTTTCAATGTGTGACAAACAAAATATATAGAGAACCCTAACATTAAATTGACATTTATTTTAAAAAATGTTACCGCTTCATTGAAAATGTTGTAAGCCTATTTTCAGATTCTTTTACTAATAAATACCAGAGTATGTGGTATTCTAGTATCACATACGCAACGCTGTCCCGATAATTCTCCAGGTTTTTTTTTTGGAAGTGAAGGCATTAAGACTATAATGAGATTCCAATTAATTGTCCTTTATACCGACTCGTGACGCCAACTGATATTTGAAAGTTTCTATTTAGCATTCTGATGTACTGGAATAGCAGAACTCTGGTATAAAAACTGTCATCTTAGTGTAATGATGTTTCCTTATGGAAATGAGTGTTTAGCTGTGTTGAGCCAGACCTAGGGTTTACTAATGTTACTAGGGGCATGTGTATTAGGTCCTCGACAATACTGTGTTGTATTTCAAATATTCCAGTCTGTCAGTTTTATTAAAGTTGATTACCAGCCATAACATTTTAACATAAATAAAGGCTTCAGTAGAACTGTAGTGGCACAGTATTGCTGTAAGGAAATGCTTTCTTCCTTGTTTTATCAGTTTTGAGCAAGATTAATTTTAACTGAAAATAATCTAGGCAGGCTATGTTTGAATGTCAGTATGATATTGTCAGTTGGTTATTTTGATAGCAGGTTCAGAGTGTTTGTTGAAAGGACCAACATTTGATAACAGTTTGTTTGTATCGCCCTGTGAACAGCCAGGGTTATTTGAGGCAGGGTCTCCTTGTAGTAGTTGGTGACTACCTCACTGAACTATATATGGGAGGCCTGTCACATGCCATCCAGAGCAATTAGGGTAAAGTGTCTTGCCCAATGATGCACAGGCCCAATGACAGCACAGGCCGGCCTGTTTCTCAGTTTCCCAATTAAAGAAATACAAAAGTTAGAGCAATTTTGCAGTATATTGGTAAACATAAAAACACATTTCTTTGTAGAATTTCCTGAATTTTGTAAGAGATTTGTGAAAGTAAGCTTACAGTTTCAATCCATCATTTGATCCTCAGATAAAAAGTGTCATGTTTGCACTGCAATTTTGATTTCACATGATATTGTTAGATTTTATAAGATGTTAACAATTATGTAGAATTGACGTAAAACTTTATCTATAGATACTGTACAGTCAGTAATTATATAATTTTCTGGAACTTAATATAGCTCATGAAAATAAATACCCAACAAATATTCATTTTTCATAATTATTAACACAAATGTATAAGGGGGTGGGGGAGGGTGTCAGGATAGCAAAAATATGTTCCAAAAAATAGCCAGTAGCAAGCAAAGCCCTGTCAATGTTTGGGACCCTCAACTCAGTATATTCACCAACACTGGTTTAGAATTTTATTGTCCTGGCCAGGAATATAACGACATAATTCAGTGTAACATGTGAGGGAACCAGATGGTTATATGATGGGTGTGTCTGTCATTTGATGCTGGGAATGTCTGGGGATCAGCCTCAATTATGTCGTATGAAATTTCTGAAGCTAAAATACCAAAGCAAGTCAACATTTATGAAATTGATTTACTGTCTGTGAAAATACTGATATGACTATATACATATGTTTTTTGGATTAGGGACATTATTTTGAATTGCTTTGCAACTTTATATTTTATTTTTAACTTAATCAATAAAAATTTTTTTTAAATGCTACATACATTTTACAGGAGATTATAAGTGATTAATCCTTCAGTTTAATTTCTTAATGAACATAAAACTTTCTGGAAGTTATCACATATCAATTAACTTACACTATAGTACGGCATTTTATTTGTCGTCTGTCTATTTTCCGTTCATCATTCTGGTTTAGTAGCATCAAGTTTTTTCATTAAAATGACTTCTCAACATAGCACGGAGCACATGTAGGGCAATGATATTGGACCAGTAGCATGCTGGGATGCAGGACTACCAATGTTGTTCAAGTGAATGACCTTGACCAACTTCCTAGGTCAAGGAGTCAAGTGTGTTTAAATCTTAATCAATTTCTTCTGAGTATCCAAAAGACCAAGAGTCAAGATGGTTTTTCCAAAGCATGTTGAGATGAAAGCATGTCCAGTTTGTTCAAATGATTGACCTTGATGTACTTTTAAGGTCACAAGGGTCAAATGCGCTTAAATTTTAATTGCTTTCCCTGGAGATACCAATTACTTAATTTGGGGTTGAAGTAGTCTTCACTGGACATTGCATGCAGGACCATTGGGCCTCTTGTTAGTTAGGTAATCACTATATTATATTGATATTACCGTAAAAGATGCTCGTAAACAAACAGCTGTTGTAGATGTTATGGATTTTAGAGATGTTAATGACATCGGCATCATATGTCATTAATTTTCATATACATTTGTATTTCCAATGTTACTCTACCAACTCAATTATTTTGTCAGTTGGTTATTTTGATCACAGGCTCGGAGCATGTATTGAAAGTACTGTCATTTGAGTACAGTTTGTTTGCTGGATATATCACCCAATGAACAGCCAGGGTTATTTGAGGCAGGGTCTCCTTGTAGTAGTTGGTGACTACCTCACTGAACAATATATGGGAGGCCCATTGCATAACATCCAGAACAATTAGGGTAAAGTGTCTTGCCCAATGACACAAATATGACAGCCCAGACCGGCCTGTTTCTCAGTTTTCCAATTGAAGAAATACAAAAGTTACAGCAAGTTGTAGATGTTACCCTACCAACAAAATTACTTTGCTGTATCTTTTATATCAGCACATTTTTATTCATCAAAATTGATTTTGTGTCATTCAGTAATATATTTGGGTTGGAAATTAATTATAAACAAAAATAAACCATCTAGAAAGTTTATACAAGTTTTCAAATTTTGTATTAAACATAAAAATATGGCCTTTTTAAGTAAAGCCATGTTTTAATGTAGATATGGCCATGGTATGTAAAGACATGATTTAATGTATAAATGTTTTCCATGATGTATGATACAGCATAACTCTATAACAAAATTAATCTAAAAAGCTGATTCAGTCATCCACTCGGCTGTGAGAGGAATGAATCCCAATTATTTCATCCACCAAAGCTAGATGACATCTTCGTTCCTGTATTTGACATTAATGCTAGCACTATCAAGAACTGTCTGCCTTATCCAGCATTGATACACAAACACATGTTCATATTCTGCACCAGAATGTAAATATCAGTTTGGACCTGACTGGCCACCAGTCCGTAAATTTTCTTACTTAAGATCCATATTTTTTAAAAACAATTTACAGGCTGACCCCTAAGGGTCAGAATATATATCAAATACTGAAATTTTGTTACTAGATCCATATCTTAAGATGTAAAACGAATGCACAGACTGACCCCTTAGGGTCAAGTATATCAGATACTGAAATTTTCTTACCAGATCCATATTTTTTAAAACATTGTACAGACTGACCCCCGAGGCCTTTCTGGTTTATACACCAGGCAATATGTCCACCAAAAATACCTCGAGGAGATAGATCTAAATCTAGTATATTTATTGTTTCATATTTTCCTTGACAATGACTTGCTAATTTCTTATCTATTTTATACAATTTTATGTATATTCCTTTTGACAGATATGGAAGTTAGACAACATGCAGCTTAAGGGGATACAGTAGACCTACAGTACATATAGATTCTGTGTTTGTGGTACTACCATATTTATTCTAAAGAAGCCCCTTCTGAGCAAAAATCTTTATATTTAAAGGAAGGACTTGTTTGTGAATCAGTTTCATGACCCAGCTATGAAATAGTGGACATATAGTGTTACCCATGTCCGTCCCATCCCGTCACATCGCGCACCATCCCGCCATGTCACATCGCGCACCATCCCGCCACGTCACGTCGCGCCCCGTCCTGTCACGTCACGTCCCATCGCGCACCATCCCGCCACGTCACGTCGCGCCCCGTCCTGTCACGTCACGTCCCATCGCGCACCATCCCGCCACGTCACGTCGCGCACCATCCTGTTACGTCCCTATGCAATGTATCTAGCTAATATCATGAACTGCTGATGCGATCCTCACCAAACTTTGTTTCGGATTGTCAAGTGGTAAAGCAGGTGCTTGATGTCTTTCAGACATTTTCTAGATTTTTATTTGTCCATCATTTAACAGGAGTATTATGGTATAACTTTCGTTTTTCTGGAGATCTCCTCCTAAATTTTTCAACCAATTTTTTTTCACTTGTTAGGTTTTATGATCACGGTAATGAGTCAAAGACTACTTTATGATAACTCTTTGTTACTGGATTTCCTCAAGTTGTCTGAAAATTAAACTTGAACTTTGTAGCGAAAGATGAGGATAAGTGATGCAAATGTTATTTTAATGTAACACTACAGATATATGGAATTTGACAGGCCTATATTGTTCCTCACAGCAGTCTGTTGTGCAAGATGACCGAATAGATAATGTTATATACTCATTATCTAGATTGCCAAAAATGGCAGTTGAAGTCTACGATCACACAAGTATGGGTGTGTAAAATATGTCCGTGTACAAGGCTTGACCAAGTGCAGACTACACCGATAGTGGACATGCACGGCCGAACATCAACTCCGGGACGAGGTGACATAAACACCTTCGTTTAGAGAAGTCAGCTCGTCACTTACATTCACAACAAGTCTCTTGTTACTTTCTTTTCTAAAATTGATGATTCTGCGAAAAATGTAGAAGATGGCTTATCAAATGCAGGCAGGGCTTATTTGTGAATAAATACGGTGTAGTTGAAGAGGTAGGAAAAACCTTTCACTAAATCTGGTCATGAACAGAATCATTTGACATCCCTGAAGGAAGTTAAAGCTAAACTTCCTGCATATCTTTAAAAATCTTCTATTTCTTTTTTCTTGGTAGGCTAGAGCTTTAAGGTCCCGAGGAGGTATTATATTTACTGTTTTTAAGCGAAGCATGTTCCTGTTAAGGGCTTGGTCTGGAATGTTTATACAGACAGATTTGAACTGAGACAGAATTCCTGATAAACCTGTACAGGACGATATTCTTAGTGTCTTTTATCTTTCAGTCTCAGCAACCTTGACATGTTCTGTGTCAAATTTCTGAAAACGGAAATTAAAAGACACCTGCAGCTGAATTGAAATTGAGATACCAGAGTTTTAAATATGTAGGGCATGAAACAAGGACGCTGGCCCCAGGGATTACTGTGTTACATGTGTTTGTTTAGGTCCGATAGAAGTTGAGGCTTTTTTTTCGCTTTACATGTGAATTCCTTGATAAGCACATTTGGTGGGTGTGTCAACAATTATCATAAAAAAACTATGGACCCTGGCCCATGGCTGCTTCTGGATTTTTATGAGATGTGTTTATATGTTTTCACATACTGGGATTCGATCAAGAATTAAAAAAACATTTTCATGTTGAAAAGAATACTATTGATTTAGTTTTTATCAAATATGAAATTGTCACACGAATTCTGGTCTGAAATAAAACACTTTTCATTTGAAGAAATTAAATTGATCAAGAAATCATTCAAACATGTAGATTTGATTTATAATCAAACGATCACTCTAGACAGCATATTTTGAACAATGATCAAATGATCACTCAGATATTTTTATTTATTACATTTTTACCAGTGAAATATCAAAAATTATTCATTCTATAAAAGTGATATTTTTCACTAGTGAGAAATATCATATTTTTCACTAGTGAAAAATATCACTTTTGCTGATTTGACCAATCAAATTAATGATTAGAAAATACCAAAATAATTGACCAATCAGAAAGCCCGACATATATGTCAGCACCTGGACAGGGGGAACTACTTTTTTGTTTACAAATTATCGCTGTAGGCCTAGTTAGCATACGGGGTAGGTTTTTCATTGATAAAAAATGTAATAAACAGAATATGTAACAGTGTCTTCAGTAATACCAAATATATTTCACTCGTGTGGCTAATATTTTGATATTTTTCACTCGTGCTGCGCACTCGTGGAAAATATCAAAATATTAGCCCCACTCGTGAAATATATTTGGTATTACTGAAGACACTGTTAGATATCCTCTATCTATGCTGCATGAAATGATGACTTTTACAGGAGATCATGGTCATGTGATCAGTCTGACAGGAGATTTTGATCATATGATCAGTCTGACAGATTATGATCATGTGATCAGTTTGACAGGAGGTTATGATCATGTGATCAGTCTGACAGGAGATTATGATCATGTGATCAGTCTGACAGGAGGTTATGATCATGTGATCAGTCTGACAGGAGATTATGATCATGTGATCAGTCTGACAGGAGGTTTTGATCAATAATCAATGTGATCACTCCAACTGGAGATTTCAATCAATGATCACTCCGACGGGAGAATTTGGTGGATGCTCACGTATCAAGTGATGACTCGTAAGGAAGCTGCCAGTGTTACATGCAGATCGATAGAAAATCTCACCAGACAGAAACTGTTTATATTCATCACAGACACAGCTGTGATAGAAACCGTTCAATTGTTACAGCCGATCGCCATCTACCAGACGCAAAACTCTCCAGAGAGATTTAACAAATCAGGACATTTCGACAAACCTGACATCTAATCATTATACTTATTTGACAGAGGCATGCTTATCAAAACATCGCCATCATATTCCATACAACGACTTCAGGGGTGAAATCAGTAGATTGGCCATTGGCGATGAGATTGGCTGGTTTACTGATGGGTAGAATTCTGATTTGGAATGAAGATAATAGATAGACAAATGGTGTCATCTACCATACCAGGATATATAATATATAGTCTTAAGGTCTTACAGCCTGATAAGGTTTTTAGCTGTAGGCTACCTACATCTGGTATCAGACGTTATACTGTACAGTCCTGTTAGCTGACAGTCTATCATACACTGTAGTGTTCATAATGATGTCTCGCTGTCATAATCAAGTCAATGAAGTCCTGAAGCTAGACTATAGTGTGGCATTAGTTACGTTGTAGTATGGACATACAACATATTGAAATGAATTTTAAAGGGTTTTTTTGGCACATGTATTAAATTTGGGTTAAATTTTTTTTTACATTTTTAGAAATTTTCAGATGTAAAATCTGTATTGCTTTTTTTTCTCCAAATAAAATCTGTATTGTTTCTCCAAATAAAATCTATCGCTTCTCCAATTGTTTTATAAGTTAGCTAGTTTATTGCCATATTGGAAAGAATTCTATAATAAAGCAGGCATGTTTTCTTCATACTTTCCAGAATCGGAGAATTTTGGGATAAAAATGACATATTTAAATGAATTTTGAGAATTTTTAATTTTTGAAAATTTGATATTTTGTTTTACAATGCATCAATATCTACACATGTCTTAAGATATATATAAAGCATGCTTTCATACTATCGTGTAAAGGTTTTTGGTTGTTTTTGGAAAAAAATACTGAAATTTTAGTGAATATTGGAGTTAGCTTCATGTACTACACGGCCAAAGCGGGAAAGGCGAGACATATAATCATGTGTAATTCTCGTATTATTATCATGATGCTGGGTATTATACTATAAAGGTCATCCGTCATGAGTATTCTCATTTCCTGTTGCGCTGAATAAATATGAATGCTACGAGTTACTGCAAATTCCTGTCCAAGTTAACGAGTTGCAAATATTCATTCATAAATAAACATGAACAGGATATTAATTCCTTTTAAGGTTAAGATGTCAAAGGTCAACTAAGGTCACGGGTTGCTATATCATGTATTATTGAAATTCAGTATTTCATATATTTCTGATATTCTTGATCAGATATATAAAGTTTTATTATGATTTCCAACTGTTTGTTTTTGTGTAATTTTTACATATGTGAGTATTTTTTACTATCAACCTTGCAATGCTTCTATGCATTAATTATATGGTGTGTTTGTTTGTTTATCCACCGGTGATTTTAAGTTAATCCTTGTAGTAGTTGGTGACTACCTCAAGGTCAAAACCACACAAACACAGGATGGTCGGTGAATTATCTCATCTTTCTGGGGGGCCGCGGTGGCCGAGTGCTTAAGGTGTCCCGACACTTTATCACTAGCCCTCCACCTCTGGGTTGCGAGTTCGAAACCTACGTGGGTCAGTTGCCAGGTACTGACCATAGGTCAGTGGTTTTTCTTCAGGTACTCCTGCTTTCCTTCACCTCCAAACCTGGCACGTCCTTAAATCACCCTGGTTGTTAACAGGACATTAAACAAAATATAACTTAACTTAACTAAAGCTTTCTGGGAACATCCCGAGTAGGGATTGAAAACTCACCTCGGATCTTCACCTAAGAATATGTTGTCTGATGCTCAACTGACGGAGCGATCTCGTCGTACGAAATGTTTCCCTATTGATTAGTGCTACAGTTCAGCTTCATTAGGATTTTATATCAGGTTTGTAGAATGTAGTTTTCTATCGATTACAACCGAGATAATGCTAAAATGTGGAACATTGATGACGTGTTCAAATGATGATGTATACAGCATATTTGTCATACAGCTGCCATTCTGAGAGATAGTATTTAGTACCAGCATTCTCAGGTAAAGTATAGATGTCATTCTTTTCTGTAAGACTTGAAACGAGCTAAAAACCGAAACGAGCTAAAAACCGACTGTTCTTAGCTCTGAGAATGTCAGATGTCTATATGGTAGTCCCAACTGGTTATTTATACTACAATTTAAACATGTGGTATATATATATAGAAAATGTTTAAGTTGACGATATGCAAGAAGATCTAATAGAGTGAAAGCGCTAGTGCAAAATGTAACGTCTTCTTTTGTCAATTATCAGTTTTATATATATATATATATATGCTTCTGTCCTTTCGGGCCTGAAAACTCAGTTAAACAAAAATCACAGGTGTAATTTGTGAGGTAGCATACATATAGAAATTGAAGTTGTTTGTGTAGATAATATCAGTTTAACTTTTTGTTTGTTTGCTGTGTTTATTGTCCCATGAACAGTCATTTTGAGGCAGTAACTACCTTACTGAACAACAGCCTGTCTTAACTCTTATACACTACAATTAGGTTTACAAATTCACTATAACAAACTGATTCCTTTTGTGTCTCGCCTTTGAATGAAGGGAGATAACTGCCCTTTAAGGTAGGACGTAATAATTGTACCTGCTGCCACGGTTGTAAACGAGAGACAATTAAATTTGGGCTATTATGTTTCCCTTTTTCTCTAATCAACTTATTTCTTCCCAATGCCTCGCCTGACAATGCCTCATTTTCGGCCTTTAGTTGAGCGTTCGCCGCTGTGAGGAAGGCTTTGGGTTCTGTCCCCTGGCCGAGACATACCAGTCTATAAATATGGTAGTTGCTACTCCTGCTTAGCCTTTTTGGGAGTTGGGAAACTGCTTTGCCTGTTATTTGTCAGTATAATATAGGTCTGTAATGACCTTAACTGTTGACAGAACTTTTAAAATACCCAAACCAAACCAAATATATTGTATTAGTACCGCTTTTCTGGCTCTTCTTCTTCTGATAATTTCTTGTCCAGGCCATAACTTTTAAACTGTTGACAAGTTAACTTGCATCATCCTAAAGCTGATGTGCAGTGCACTGCCGTTAGGTCACTGTGACCTTGATCTCAAGGTCAGAGGTCTAATAATGCAATTTTGTCCAATAATTTCTTTTAGACTTTTTTGAAAACTGACATTTGATATTGATATTTGCTATATGTCTATATCAGTCACAAATGATTTTCAATGAAGCAAGGAATATGTGTTAGTGCTGCATGGTTCTTTGGTTCTTGTTGATGGTCAAATGTTAGGTGTTTGAAAAAATGTTCAGTGCCTAGTTATTAAGGGAAAAGTACACAAAAAAAACCCTCTAGTTAGGTCATCTGAAGGGTCAGGAAGACATCATGTCATGTTGTTATGCACCGTCTGCAATTCGTAAACATTTACTTTCAAAAACTAATCCTCCTGAATGCCAAAATATATCTTAACAAAATTTGGTCTGAAACATCACTGGGGAGGGATTTATATAAATGAGGCTGGTTTGACTGGAAAAAGGGACAGGGCCCTAAAATGGGGAAATTAGATCAAATTCGGCTTTAAATGATTTTGATGACTATACTGACAAGTTATTACCCACAGCTGATCAAAAGTACTGTAATGGAAAACAAATTCTTAGTGGGATTTTATTGAAAGAGTTTATCCTTCTCCCTACTGTAAGTCTTAAAAGTAGGGCCGCGGTGACCGAGTGGTTAAGGTGTCCCGACACTTTATCACTAGCCCTTCATCTCTGGGTTGCGAGTTCGAAACCTACGTGGGGCAGTTGCCAGGTACTGACCGTAGGCCGGTGTTTTTTCTCCGGCTACTCCGGCTTTCCTCCACCTCCAAAACCTGGCATGTCCTTAAATGACCCTGACTGTTAATAGGACATTACTGGCTGTTAATAGGACATTAAACAAAATAGGTCTTATTTGTAGTCAGATGACCATTTAAGGCCCACGAGCCTCTTGTTATAGACTTTTAAAGTGTATCATTGAAAATTATGACATTTATATACATCAAATTTCCCATTCAGATTTTAACACTGTTCTCGACCTATTTTGAGTTTCACCCTTCACCTTGGAGGTATCCCTTTAGGCTCGGCATCACTGACGGGTCATGGAAGGATACAATAGCTGTATGACAGCTTGATTCATTTTTGGCTCAACTGTATGTAACCTCCAAATGGTTATATTGAAAGATGTTTATATTGTGTAAGATTTTTATTCAATCTTAAACATTACATCATACATAATGGAAAGGTTTTTATTCCTCCAGCTTTACTTCATACTACCATAATTTGCATATATTATTAAAATCAACAAAAATCATGAAAATAAAATCCTATCCAAATATTTGTTCTAATTTTTTTCTTGATTTTATTGCATTAACCATTGTTATGAAGGTCTGATAATCAAGATTAAAGTCAAATTTCAATTAAAATCCTAATTTTTGGCAAGTCAGTTTATGTTACCCATGATGCATAAATCATGTACGCTTTTTAATAAAAAAAGAGGGGAGAAAATTCTGTGCCTTTAATTGTGTTGCTAGTCCAGTATAACTTGTCCCAAGCCGACAGGTTAGGGACGAAATGCTGCATCTATAGGGATTTTAATCAATCACGAGAAAACAACTGATTGTATTCAAATGAATTTTAATGCTTTAGCTTAAAATAAAACTCAGCCGGGCTTTCAATGCCTGTGTTATTTGTTGGTTCCTTAACCTTTTAAATCTTGACGATCAAATTCTCAGCACATTAACTATTCCGCTCGACACTTCTTGCCTTGTTGGGGAATGTTTCCGTGTGATAAACAGATTACTTCTCCTAATCGTTTCCTATTAGCTACAAGGAAAATAAACATTATTTTTTAATTAGAAGGAAAGGCCAAAGAAACATGCTTTTAGCATACTTTTTTTTTTATTTGGGAGACCTTGGCTGTTTTCATTAGATTTTACGTTGTTTAACAGAGGTGTTCCAAATATATTTTTTTTTGTGGAATTCCTGTATAAAATGGTTCTTCCACAGTGGTCTGGTTTCAGAGGCTGGGTTATTCAAGATGGCCGGGAAAGCATGCATCAATATATTCAAGATGAAGCTGATGGTTTGTATAGGAATTGAAATTCTGTCTTTTTCTGATCAAAATGTAGAGTAATATTTATTGGTAGGCGAAGTTCCTGAAGAGTTCCATCAGCGTCTCAAAAATGATGATAAGTTATGCCTTGTTAGGAACTGAAATTCTGTCTTTTTCTGATCAAAATGTAGAGTAATATTTATTGGTGGGTGAGGTTCCTGAAGAGTTCCATCAGTGTCTCAAAAATGATGATAGGTTATGACTTGTTCTGCGTTGCTATGGTGACCCTGTATTACTATGGTGACTGAGTTTGTTGATCATTGAATGTGCTAAATCATTTCACTAAGACCAGGATAAAAACAGATTTTTGCATCACTATGACCTGATCAAGTTTTAGGTAAAAATTGGAATTTTTTGTGGATTTTGAGAAATCGCGAGAATATCTTCAAAAGTTTTTAGATTTTGTTAAACAGAATTTGAAATTGAACATTTTTTACAGTCTTATTTTTGAGATCATTTTTAAAATGATATATTTGTTTTTTCTTTTGTTCGTGTTGGTGAGATATAATTTTATACCGTGATTGTAATTTTAACATTTTGGTGAAAAGCACTAAGCAGTGTATGTTGACAATGTAACTCTTAAAATGATGAAATATTAACTCTGACATTTTCATATGCAAATCAGCAGAGTTCAGTGTAATATTTGATGCAATCAATACAAAGTTGAAATACAAAGAAGGAAAAATCGGGGCCTGAGAATTTTATGCATATAAGTGGATTATGCAAATATCCTATACACAAATAAGTGGATTATAAAAATAAACAATATGCAAATAAGTGGATTCCTCTATATATAGTTGTAACAGATCATGATATATAACGCATTTCATTTGTCATCAAGAAACTTAAATGTTCGTAATGATAAATAATTGCCAAAGTGAAATAGGGAAGAAATCAAAATAGACATTTTTAATGATGGGCATTTTAAAGCGTCGGTCGTATATGGTCCTTCTGTCCGTAAACAATACAATTATCAGATTTTTGTGTGTTCATATATGCTTAATTTATATACATGTACAAGTAAACAGTATAGTATGCAGGAAATTTTTAAATTTTTAAAAAGTTTAAAACTGATTAATTTTCATCTGTGTCAAAGTTAAATGATTAAATGTCAGCCATGATCGTTTTTCTGAAGTTTTATTCTTCATTTTGAAAATTTTTGCCCTTGAGGATCGCGATCCAGAGTTATTCATGTTGTCTATGGTTTTTCAGGTTCTAGTAACAGTTATTTATTTCTACCTGTACAATACTGGTGTAAAGAATGTGTACATATTCATATTTTATAGAATTTTTAAATGCTGTAATATTTATTTACATAATGAACTTATAATGCAATTCATAATTTTTTAATATAAAAATTAGCAACTTTCACTATACTGAATAAATTATCTGAATTTTGTGGGTCAATTTAAACAGTGATATAGGACATGTAGATCTATATAGCTCCTTAAGTATAATAAAAAAAGTTTGCTCAGCTTATTAATGTCATGAAATATATGTGATACATTATCATATGTCATAACACTACATATTTCCTCGTCAGGTCAGGTGTCGTTACTACAGGTAAAATACTCCCAGGTGCGACTCCACATGTATATATATAACAATGAAGCAGTCGGAATGATACAAAATAATTCCGTACACACCCGGCTGTGTACACACACAATGAGTTGATAAATGTGTCTGAAATACACACACAAACCTGATTTTGACAGTAGTGTATGGTAGGTAAAATTATGCGTGGTCACTCATCCGTGTCATAATGTGACACAGATATAAGCCCATCACAGCAGTACCCTGGACTAACACACAGCATTTTCGCATTTTCGTATGTATATTTACCTACCTGTCTGTTCATTAGCACATTTATTGCTAAGTGGCTTGTGATTTGATAGACAAATCAGCCGTATACAGGTGTGATACAGGTGTAACGACAGGTACAGGTGAGTGCTATCCGGAAGTTTATTCTGTACATAATTTCCTAGGGGGAATTCCTTACATTGATATACAGGGTATATACTGCTCTGATTGTACAACATCTGCTGTGGTCAGTGTCAATGGTCAGTGTTAACGGTCAGATGGCCTGGATTGGTGTATATTTATGAATGGTCACTGCAGTAGCTATATCCTCGGGTGGTCAGCTGTACGTGTTTACATTATTTTACCTGCGCCTCATATATAAATATACAGGTAATGTTGTTTTTATCAGAATGATCAAGAACGGATGTTGTATTTGTCGTGTCACGGGTATCAAGTCTTTCCATAATTTACTTATTTAGGACGTAAAGCTTTAAAATTTACACAGTTGTTTTATATGATAGTGTGAAAAGTATTCTTTCATTGTGTTATGGTAGATGACCAGAATTTTAATATTAATGGAAATACTGGTCTAGAGATACCTGTTCAGTGAAGTATGACTGGTATTTCAGCGATGTTGAAGTACATTTCCCCCATTGTATATAATCATCCCCCCAAATCGTATTCTGGGGACATATTGTTTTTTCTCCGTATCTTTTTTATTACCCAAATCGAGTTGGGGAAATATATTGTTGTTGCGTCACTTTCATTTTGAGTCACCTCAAACTCGGGGAGATGTATTGTTGTTCCGTAAGTTACATTTCGAGTCACCCCAAAGTCAGGAATATTGAGTCACCTCAAAGTTGGGGAGACGAATTGTTGTTCCATTATTTACATATTGAGTCGTTGTTCCGTTACTAACACATTGAGTCACTCGAGAGTGGGGGAGACATATTGTTTTTTCCGGAGAAGTTTTGATTGAATTATCAACCTATTAATGTATGTACCTCTAAATCATCTGCTGTGTTAGCCTTTGAACTAGTTATTAAAAGATAAAGGTATATTATATAGATTTGAGCTTTGGCAACAGCTTGTGTTAATGTTGTGCACTGTACATGTGTTGTCCATATATAGGAGAAAAGATTATACCGGTAGGTGGTGGGATAGCTTTAAAACTTCCTGCAAAAATATGTTTGTATGTTGTTTTTTTCTTGTGTGTATTTAAGTTATTTATTGAAGATCAGGTCATTTTGAGACATGATGATATGTTTAAGGGACCAACCAACCAATTGTATTTCCATAGACTTTAGTGTTAACATTTTGGAGTATATCATTAAAATTCTTGAATTCAATATGGCAATTATGGTTTATAACAAAAGTTTAGGGTCTCATAAAACACTTAATAAAAAAAAAAAATTTCAGGGTAGCCATTTTGAAAATGGGTGAATTTCGCAGTAAAAATTCTCAAAAATCTGAAATGTTTACCTGTTAATTATTATGGCCTGAACTTTTGAAAAAAAAGATTCAATCAGACTTACGAAATTTATATCAACATTTCTTATGGATAGTTTCCTATCAGACTACATATCTATTTTGTAACTTCATAACATACTGGCCAATCAGTGGCTGCCAGACATTTTATACCTTGGCTCAACTTATAGGGGATGATTCAAAAGTCTATTTTTTCAATTGGTTGGTTGTTCTCTATAACACTATATAATTCCCCACAGGGCAGAATCTCCAGGCACTGTGGTGCTATATCTTTAAGCCATCTACATGTCTGGTGGTGACAAGTCTCGACACACACACATTATCACATACTTAATACACACTTAAACAGTATCGGCCTGGCAAGGTTGTTGATCTGTGTTTGAGAGTCTTGCAACTCACGACACTTCCTGTTTATGATGTTTTGAGTGGATTTGAAAATTATGTAATGATTTTAACTTCCTGGAACTTTCTTAATCAATGTCTTATTTCCTTTACAGAGTCAGAGAGAGGAATCATTGAGGAAGTTCACCAACATGCAGAATGCTGCAAATCATCAATCACCAGGTAGAGTTCAAACCATTTAATACCAGGAAGTAAAGCTATAGTTAAAAATGTCATTAAAACTTCATTAAAACTTCATTAAAATTTCATTAAAACTTCATAAAACTTCATAAAATTTCATTAAAACTTCATTAAAATTTCATTAAAACTTCATAAAACTTCATTAAAACTTCATTAAAAATCTTCCATTTATTGGAGGATAAAAGGTGAATACATTTTCTTTCAGATAAGAAAAGTGAAAGATTTTGATATCAGATGAATATTAGTTACATATATATTACATAATTAATGCAATCACATAATTAGCATAATCAAAACATAAAGAAAAGTGAATGATTTTGGTATCAAATTAATATTAATTACATATTAATTAGCATTTATTATGTATCAATCAAAACTTACAGAATTATCAGATGCATGGACTAAGTATACACATCTTACTGTTTAAAATATATCTTTAGCTATTTACTACTTTTCTACTTGAGTTTCTCAGCTGAGATATCAAGGATTTCTTATACTTTTCAAATTTCTCAACAGTTAGTTGAAGAAGTCATTAGAGAATTTAGAAGTCTTTATATTTGTCCAGGATAGACTCTTTTGTTAAAGAAATAATTTCAGGAAATACTGATATCAAATAAGGAGAAAAAAATGATTTGTTACTGCATTTAAGCCCCTGTCCACAAACATATTAACATGGCCTTCTTTATTTTTGCAGAATCATCAATTTTTAAATAATAAGCTAAAAGCAGTTCACATATAAATCTAAAGGGAGGGGGCTTATTTGTGGATAGATACGGTACTAAGCTTTTACACTAGGGGAGGGGGCTTATCTGAGGATAAATATGGTACTAAACATTTACACTAGGGGAGGGGCTTATTTGAGGATAAATATGGTGCTAAATTTTTACACAATGGGAGGGGGCTTATTTGAGGATAAATACAGTACTAAACTTTTACACGAGGAGAGGGGGCTTATTTGAGGATAAATACGGTACTAAACTTTACACAAGGGAGGGTCTTAATTGAGAATAAATATGGTACTAAACTTTTACACAAGGGTAGGGGGCTTATTTGAGGATGAACACGGTATAAACTTTTACACTAAGGGAGCTAGGGCTTAATTTGGGATAAATTTGGTAATTTTGTCATAAGATTTACAACTGTCATGCTTACAAGAGATAATAAATTTGCTTTTGAGATAACCTTTTGGTGACCTTTTCATAGATCAATATGCAACATGAATAGGAAAAAATTATTGATTATATTTATGGTAATGATGTACACACAGTAAGCCTGATGTCAGCAGTTTATGTACAGTTTTGATAGACAAATATCCTGTCTAGATCACAATGATCATGTTCAAATATAGACAATAATACAGGTGTTAAAAATAATTATTACCGTAATTGATTAGTGATAAGCCGCAGTATAATTTGTCAGATAGTAGAGACATGATTAAGTTTGTGCATTTTAACCTTATTTTTATACTGTAGTTTTGAAATTGGTTTTGTGTGAAATACTTTTATTTCAATATCTTATGTTTTTACATCAGTACATTGTTAAGCATATACAGTCAAAGTTGGATGTTTTGAAGTTCAAGGGACTTACAGAAATAGGACTTCAAATTACTCATGGTTGACTATAAATCAATGTTTTCTTGATAATGACCATAAACTGTTACATATAGATGTTACATGTCAAGGTCTTAGTGTTGATCGTCTCCTGTCAGGCTCACGTCGAAAAGTTTAGTTAATTTACTTAAAGCACAACAAAATGAAAAATATTTTTCATCAATTAAGAATTTTACAATTATCATTTACAAAATAATTTTATCACATTTAACTAATATCTGATCTGCTTGTTAGTAGCGTTATATAGAGAGAAAATTTGGGACCAAGCAAAATGTTTCATGCAGTGAAAAAATTGAATCAACAAAGTTTGAATCATAGAGGTTTGACTATATACAAACATGGACGTCATGGACCAAATATATATGATCAAGTGATATCTTATTGTTTTTGCTGTAGAAGCTTCAATCCTCTTCTATGATAGTTTAATATCCCTTTATAATTTTATAATTAGCTTCATAGAATTTAGAATATATGTTGTGATTTTTAATCCCTTTAAGTTTATAGCTAGCTTCATGAGATTTAGGATATTACATGTATATGTTTTATCCATCCTTACCTGCCCAGTGAGAGCTTGTGCTGTGATGCTGCCTCTATGGTCCGTCCGGGATCAACTTTTCATTTTAAACGTCTTCTTAAAAACAGATCTCTGGGGTAATGATATTGGGCAAGTAGTACGCTAGGATGAATTTAGGGCTACTGGTTTGTTAAAATGAATGACCTTGGCATGCTTACAATGTCAATGTATTCAGAACTTTAAACTTTTTCTTCTGAACAAGCACTAGGAGACCAATGATCATGATATTTGTCCTGTAGCATGTGGAGATGAAGGGCCTCCTTAAATAGTTCATTCAATAGAATGACCTTGACCTTGACCTACAGGGGTCAAATGTGTTAACAAAATTCAAACAACAACTTCGGAATGTTCAGAAGGCATAGGGTCATCATATTTTGCCAAAAACACTGTTAGTTTGTTGAAATGAATGACTTTCTGAACCTAAAATGTAATTGATGTCATTTGTGCTTAAATACTTCCAAAATCAAGGGATAATGATATTTAGACCTGTACCAATTACCGAAAAGAACAAGTATTAATTAGGGTTTGAAGTGTCTACTTCACAAGCTACACTGACCAGGTGAGCAGTACAGGCCCATTTGGCCTCTTGTTACATTTAAGTTACATTTTTTTTGTAAGGCTGATTAATGCATGTGATGATCTCTAGTTACTTTTCTCCTCCCCATCACGACTCAGTCACACCCGAGACACCTTTACCAGACTACGAGGAAGAGTCGCCATGGACACAAATCAACGAGAATCATATACGTTTCGCCCAACAGTTTGGAAACGTATTGTCCAGTATGGCCGACATAGGTATACCTGTGTGAACAGTGGAGTTGTGTGACCTATATAGCGACCTCTAACTATTGTGGCTGTTGTAGCAGTGACCTACTTTTCTTCCTGTGTATATCTTTTATGTGTGTTTATTATGTGATACTAACCTCACTTTATTTAATTAGCTTGTAATGTTGTTTGTGTTGTATCATGCTTTATAGAAACACTGACATAATGTTCAAGTTATTTCTTTTTTCTTTTTCCTTTTTTTTGGGGGTCACCCTGAGACAACGTCTCAAGTGACCTGTTCCAATTGCCTTTTGTCTGTCATCGTCTGTTGCCGTCTGTAAACAATTTACATTTTCGACTTCTTCTCAGAAACCCTGAACCATTTTCAAGGAAATATTGCAGAAACCTTCCATGGCAAAAGGTCAACCAAAATCATGAATTATATGGTCCTTTTGCCCCTGGGGAGGGAGAAAACTTCACTATAGTTCATATAGGGAAATTTTTGACTATCATTTGTTCGATTTCAGAATTCATTCAAACTTGGTTAACACTATTAGCATGGGATAACAGTTTGACGGTATGCACATGTTGGCCCTGACTGGTCCCCAGGGGCTGATGGGCGAGGCCAAAAATGATCAAATTAACTGAATTATTTCATAACTCAGGTGACTGTTAAGGCCCATAGGCCTCTTGTTTCAAGATTATTTGTACTTCATGCAGTTAATGCATTTGAATTCCAGAGCATGTTAATTTTATTTTTGTGGTTTTAGTGATTAAGATATATCTATATTTTTACGTCAGTGAATCATTATAGAAGCGTGATACAATATGAGACAATCACTTGTATATTTAACAGCGGAGCCCCACTTACTTCAACTAGGATATTACTTAAATAACCAGTCAGACTGTAAACGCCATTATTATACTTCTCTATACAATGTATATTCCTTATAATCCAATCTTGGATTACTCTAGCCACTATTTATGGAGTACATACCTAAAACTTATATAGAATACATTTTCTACTTCTCAAAAACTTCTGAACCAAATTTTAAGATTTTTTGTCTGAATCCAACCGTGACCAAAGGTCTTGCTGCGAAATTGATAATTATATGATGCCAAACCCCTCAGGGCCTGAGGGGCAGGGCAAACCAATCTCCTAGGGGCATGAGGGGC
Organism: Pecten maximus; assembly: GCF_902652985.1. Taxonomy (NCBI): domain Eukaryota; kingdom Metazoa; phylum Mollusca; class Bivalvia; order Pectinida; family Pectinidae; genus Pecten; species Pecten maximus. The sequence goes on from NC_047021.1 coordinate 45,478,660, forward strand.
AGGGCGAACCGATCCCCTAGTGGCCTGAGGGGCAGGGCAAACAAGGGTTGACTTGATTGAAATTTCGAAAATCTTCTTCGCAAGATCCGAATATATGGCAGAGTCTCATAACATTCATGTTGCGCATATATATTTCAGATTTCTTTGTAGGAGAAATCACAAGTCTGATTTTCATTGAACATATGACCCCTTGCCGTACTAACATACTACTGCAGAGAAGATATTTACATATTTACATGCAATTCAGCTCGGAGACTTAAATATGTATCTCAAGCAAAAGTAAAATGGTTTCCTGTGGATTTTCTCCATATTTTCAATATAAGATGAAGATAAAACTGTCGGAGACTGTATAGAAGATGTTACTTTTGAATGTTATCAGATAATGTAGGAATACATTTCTGCCCTAGACACATCAGAATAGTTGGCAATGACAAGATTCTGCAGCAGGACTTTCAATTCTTGTGATAGTTTGTTTTTATTTGTGATAGTGTTCAGAAATGGTTAAGATTCTATGCTGATCAGATAATTACTAACCACATTGCCATCTAAAACCTCGCCTGTTACTGGAATAACTTTACAGACATAGTAAGTTGTTTAGATATCAAGATGCCAGAAACAGTCAAAAGCAGTGAGCTAGGGCTTAAACACAGGACATGTGGGACGTGGACTGGTGCCTGTCACTCCTAGGGGGTAGGCATGGACTTGTTAATGGCTAATTAATAGAGCTGGGCCTCCCGGGGTAGGACTGGTTACTGGTTACTAGAGCTGGCCCTCTCGGGGTAGGACTGGTTACTGGTTACTAGAGCTGGCCCTCCACTGGGGTGGACTGGTTACTGACTACTAGAGCTGGCCCTCCACTGGGGTGGACTGGTTACTGGTTACTAGAGCTGGCCCTCCACTGGGGTGGACTGGTTACTGACTACTAGAGCTGGACCTCCACTGGGACAGACTGGTTACTGGCTACTAGAGCTGGCCCTCCACTGGGGTGGACTGACTACTATAGCTGGCCCTCCACTGGGGTGGACTGTTACTGGCTACTAGAGCTGGCCCTCACTGGTCTGGACTGGTTACTGACTACTAGAACTGGCCCTTTACATGGACAGACTGGTTACTGGCTACTAGAGCTGGTCCTCCACTGGGACAAACTGGTTACTGGCTACTGGAGCTGGCCCTCCACTGCGATGGACTGGTTACTGACTACTAGAACTGGCCCTTTACATGGACCGACTGGTTACTGGCTACTAGAGTTGGCCCTCCACTGGGGTGGAATGGCTACTAGAGCTGGCCCTCCACTGGGGAGGACTGGTTACTGGCTACTACAGCTGGCCCCCCACTGGGGTGGACTGGCTACTAGAGCTGGCCCTCCACTGGGGAGGACTGGTTACTGACTACTGGAGCTGGCCCTCCACTGGGGAGGACTGGTTACTGGCTACTAGAGCTGGCCCTCCCGGGGTAGGACTGTTTACTGGCTACTACAGCTGGCCCTCTCGGGGTAGGACTGTTTACTGGCTACTACAGCTGGCCCTCCACTGGGGAGGACTGGCTACTAGAGATGGCCCTCCACTGGGGAGGACTGGTTACTGGCTACTACAGCTGGCCCTCCACTGGGGAGGACTGGTTACTGACTACTAGAGCTGGCCCTCCACTGGGACTGACTGGTTACTGGCTACTAGAGCTGGCCCTCCACTGGGGTGGACTGGCTACTAGAGCTGGCCCTCCCGGGTAGGACTGTTTACTGGCTACTACAGCTGGCCCTTCACTGGGGTGGACTGGTTACTGACTACTAGAGCTGGTCCTTCACTGGGGAGGACTGGTTACTGACTACTAGAGCTGGCCCTCCACTGGGGAGGACTGGTTACTGACTACTAGAGCTGGCCCTCCACTGGGGAGGACTGGTTACTGGCTACTAGAGCTGGCCCTCCACTGGGTTGGACTGGTTACTGACAACTAGAGCTGGCCCTCCACTGGGGAGGACTGGTTACTGGCTACTAGAGCTGGCCCTTCACTGGGGTGGACTGGTTACTGACTACTAGAGCTGGCCCTCCACTGGGGTGGACTGGTTACTGGCTACTAGAGCTGACCCTCCACTGGGGAGGACTTGTTACTGGCTACTAGAGCTGGCCCTCCACTGGGGAGGACTTGTTACTGGCTACTAGAGCTGGCCCTCCACTGGGGAGGACTTGTTACTGACTACTAGAGCTGGCCCTCCACTGGGGTGGACTGGTTACTGACTACTAGAGCTGGCCCTCCACTGGGACAGACTGGTTACTGGCTACTAGAGCTGGCCCTCCACTCGGGTGGACTGGTTACTGACTACTAGAGCTGGCCCTCCACTGGGACAGACTGGTTACTGGCTACTAGAGCTGGCCCTCCACTGGGGAGGACTTGTTACTGACTACTAGAGCTGGCCCTCCACTGGGGTGGACTGGTTACTGACTACTAGAGCTGGCCCTCCACTGGGACAGACTGGTTACTGGCTACTAGAGCTGGCCCTCCACTCGGGTGGACTGGTTACTGACTACTAGAGCTGGCCCTCCACTGGAACAGACTGGTTACTGGCTACTAGAGCTGGCCCTCCACTCGGGTGGACTGGTTACTGACTACTAGAGCTGGCCCTTCACTGGGGTGGACTGGTTACTGACTACTAGAGCTGGCCCTCCACTGGGGAGGACTGGTTACTGGCTACTAGAGCTGGCCCTTCACTGGGGTGGACTGGCTACTAGAGCTGGCCCTCCACTGGGGTGGACTGGTTACTGACTACTAGAGCTGGCCCTCCTCTGGGACAGACTGGTTACTGGCTACTAGAGCTGGCCCTCCACTCGGGTGGACTGGTTACTGACTACTAGAGCTGGCCCTCCACTGGGACAGACTGGTTACTGGCTACTAGAGCTGGCCCTCCACTCGGGTGGACTGGTTACTGACTACTAGAGCTGGCCCTCCTCTGGGACAGACTGGTTACTGGCTACTAGAGCTGGCCCTCCACTCGGGTGGACTGGTTACTGACTACTAGAGCTGGCCCTCCACTGGGACAGACTGGTTACTGGCTACTAGAGCTGGCCCTCCACTCGGGTGGACTGGTTACTGACTACTAGAGCTGGCCCTCCACTCGGGTGGACTGGTTACTGACTACTAGAGCTGGCCCTCCACTGGGGTGGACTGGCTACTGGCTACTAGAGCTGGTCCTCCACTGGGGAGGACTGGTTACTGGCTACTAGAGCTGGCCCTCCACTGGGGTGGACTGGATACTGGCTACTGGAGCTGATGTTGAAAATGAATAAGCTTAGGGGAGGGGTCATTAGCAGAGTCAGGATTTGCTAAAAATTTTCTCAAACCCAGACAGGCTTAAATAGGATACTTGATTTTAAATCTGTATTCTATATATTGGATAACGCTAAGTTTATTTTTTTTGTAACATTTTGAATAATTTTCTTGTTTTAAACAGTTTACAAAACAAGATATCAGATCTCAGTTGATCCTATCTGACTCTTGTAAATGTGTCAAAAATAGCCTTTGTGTAAAACCAGTTTTCTGTGAATCTTGGTAGGATTTACTTCCATGACATCTGTATCAAGTTACACTCCAGCATACCTACACATGTATCATAAACTACATGCCGGTATCTATACGTTACATTTCTGTAAAATCATCTAACTTTTTAGGGCACATATGATAATAATTTAATTTTGTATTATTTCGAATCTTTTTAAATTCCTTCCACGTCCTTATTCTGGTATTAACACTGAGAATGAATAAATTTTACTTTTATGTGAGATGTATCAGAAATGCTGCAGTTTATTTCAAATGCAGACAAGAAAAAAATAGAGGTTAAAAGCAGTCTGTAATTACTTTACAAAGTGGTGTACATGTTCCATCATTCAGTTTAAAAGTAAAATGTTGTAAACCTATATATCTACATGTACTGGGCGTATGTCAACAAGTCGATACTTCAGTACTGGGGATATTGTTAATTAAAGGTAAACATTTCTATAAATACACCTGTGTGTTTACTGTAGAGAGTGGCCTTGACTCGGTACAAATTCACCCAATGGACTGTATTGTGAAGTGTGTACTTACTAATACATAATTTACACATGGCGAATAAGAACGTAGAAACATCACGGCTCGTCGTTGTAACCTGTACTTGGATGTGAAGGGTTTCTATAAAAATGATAAAATACAACCCATGAATTCTGTACTTGCTAAGTCACTGCAAAAATGTATTCAAATTTGAAAGAGTATTGAAAGTTGACTTTATCTACAAGTTATGAATAAGTTAGATATAGGCTATGTGTCTATAAATAGACTGTACATCTGTTCGTTAAGCCAGGCCAGATTATATGCGTATTACAACACCTGACAATTTTCATTGTCGGCTCCATATATCTTTTAACAGTCCGGTGTTAAGTTTCTAAACATCCAACATTAAACTTATACATCAGATTTAGTACAGCTGTTGTAGTCATAATGGAAATTAGCATATGAAATTATTGAAAAATAGATTTTTTGAGAATTTAACTTTCTTGGCAATGAATTGATGAGGGTTATCTCCCTTGTCTAAAAAAGAGAAAATTTATACTCAAAATGTTTTGCAAGGAAAAGGAACTTAAAAAAATGACAAATCTTTTGTCATAATATGAAATAAAAATAACTGCTTGGGACCCAAATTATGAATGAAGGCTTAGTGCAATCTACTGGTGGTGTTTCCACCGTCTGTACTGTGGTTATTACTACTTGACAATTATCTTTTTCTAGTAATACGCATCCAACATTTGTTTATTAGGATCCAGTACCTATATTGTATTATACGTCATTATTACTTACTAGACCCTACATATATTATATATATATATATATCTGATAAAGAAATTCTGACAATTTTGTCCAGCCGCAGCCTCAAGCTCAGCTCCAGTAGCACAACTTTTGAACCAGAAAGTTTACCTACATACAATTTTATTTTTGAATTGTTCGGAAAGTGATTTTTAAAAACAAATCTTCAACATTTTTATAATCTATATTTCATATATAATATACAATGTATATATAATTATATTCTATAATCTATATTTCATAAATTATATATATATTCTATAATTTATATGTTATATCGACCAATGTTTATATTAATTATGCCCTATATAAATACTGTTGATATGTATGATATTACTGTACCATATTCAGCCTAATAAAAACCCTGTCCACCTGATCACGGAGGGCAGACCCATGCTGCCTATGATGTCTTTAAACTTTTAAAGGAAAAGGCTATAATTCGATATGAAGTCATGATTTTAAGAGAAAAATCTGTGATTATTTTTGGTTCATTGGAACACAAGATTTTGGTTTAAAGAATGAAGAGTGAACTGGCAGATAAGCTATAGATGCCTGTATATTTTAAGGAATTTTTATAAGCAAACCCATCTTTTTCCCCTTAAAAAGGTTGGATGTGTTATAATGGTGGACTAATTAGGTTGATTATAGTAGGCTAACTAATGTTTATCTGTTAAATGTCATCACAGCTTGTCTCACAGGCTTACAGCAGTTTTATTATCATTACTTATACTCTATCTATTATATATCATAATAAATGTATATAAACTAATTTTAATAGATTAATTAGATTATGTAGCATCCAGATATAAGCTCAGCAGGACATAGGTTTCTGTAAGAACAACAGTTTGTGTTCAGTCTTTGAAAGGTTAGCAAGGTTTTAAATGAAATTTAGTTTAGAGATAATTACTTGAGAGAATTTTTTGTTTGTTAAAGTTTAGAATGTGTTAAGGATTTTAAGACACAATCAATCCTCGTGTGTTTAGTCTAATACAAGATCAATCATTGTGTGTTTAGTCTAATACAAGATCAGTCCTTGTGTGTTTAGTCTAATACAAGATCAATCCTTGTGTGTTTAGTCTAATACAAGATTAATCATTGTGTGTTTAGTCTAATACAAGATCAATCCTTGTGTGTTTAGTCTAATACAAGATCAATCCTTGTGTGTTTATAGTCTAATACAAGATCAATCATTGTGTGTTTAGTCTAATACATGGACAATCCTTGTGTGTTTAGTCTAATACAAGATCAATCCTTGTGTGTTTAGTCCAATACAAGATCAGTCTTGTGTGTTTAGTCTAATACAGGATCAATCTTTGTGTGTTTATAGTCTAATACAGGATCAATATTTGTGTGTTTAGTCTAATACAAGATCAATCCTTGTGTGTTTAGTCTAATACATGGACAATCCTTGTGTGTTTAGTCTAATACAAGATCAATCATTGTGTGTTTAGTCTAATACAAGATCAATCATTGTGTGTTTAGTCTAATACAGGATCAATCCTTGTGTGTTTAGTCTAATACAAGATCAATCATTGTGTGTTTAGTCTAATACAAGATCAATCATTGTGTGTTTAGTCTAATACAGGATCAATCTTTGTGTGTTTAGTCTAATACAAGATCAATCCTTGTGTGTTTAGTCCAATACAAGATCAATCCTTGCGTGTTTAGTCTAAGACATGGACAATCCTTGTGTGTTTAGTCTAATACAAGATCAATCCTTGTGTGTTTAGTCTAATACAAGATCAGTCCTGTGTGTTTAGTCTAATACAGGATCAATCTTTGTGTGTTTATAGTCTAATACAGGATCAATATTTGTGTGTTTAGTCTAATACAAGATCAATCCTTGTGTGTTTAGTCTGATACATGGACAATCCTTGTGTGTTTAGTCTAATACAAGATCAATCATTGTGTGTTTAGTCTAATACAGGATCAATCCTTGTGTGTTTAGTCTAATACAAGATCAATCCTTGTGTGTTTAGTCTAATACAAGATCAGTCATTGTGTGTTTAGTCTAATACAAGATCAGTCATTGTGTGTTTAGTCTAATACAAGATCAGTCATTGTGTGTTTAGTCTAATACAAGAATAATCCTTGAGTGTTTGTCCAATACAAGACCAATCATTGTGTGTTTAGTCTAATACAAGATCAGTCATTGTGTGTTTAGTCTAATACAAGATCAATCCTTGTGTGTTTAGTCTAATACAAGATCAATCCTTGTGTGTTTTTAGTCTAATACAAGATCAATCTTTGTGTGCCTTGTGTGTTTAGTCTAATACAGGGTCTGAGTCCTTGTGTGTTTAGTCCAATACAAGACCAATCCTTGTGTGTTTAGTCTAATACAGGGTCAATCTTTGTCTGTTTTTAGTCTAATACAAGATCAATCTTTGTCTGTTTATTTTATTCCATTTATACTTTCACTGTAAAATCTAAGCTAATTTTCAGACTTTTTTAGAGATTACTTGGTAGATGTAGCTAACAATTTCATAATTCTTTATGTACAATACTGTCTAAACTGTAGAATATTAATACATAGATACTCTAATTCTTTATGTACAATACTGTCTAAACTGTAGAATATTATTACATAGATACTCTAATTCTTTATGTACAATACTGTCTAAACTGTAGAATATTAATACATAGATACTATAATTCTTTATGTACAATACTGTCTAAACTGTAGAATATTAATACATAGATACTCTAATTCTTTATGTACAATACTGTCTAAACTGTAGAATATTATTACATAGATACTCTAATTCTTTATGTACAATACTGTCTAAACTGTAGAATATTATTACATAGATACTCTAATTCTTTATGTACAATACTGTCTAAACTGTAGAATATTAATACATAGATACTCTAATTCTTTATGTACAATACTGTCTAAACTGTAGAATATTAATACATAGATACTCTAATTCTTTATGTACAATACTGTCTAAACTGTAGAATATTAATACATAGATACTCTAATTCTTTATGTACAATACTGTCTAAACTGTAGAATATTAATACATAGATACTCTAATTCTTTATGTACAATACTGTCTAAACTGTAGAATATTAATACATAGATACTCTAATTCTTTATGTACAATACTGTCTAAACTGTAGAATATTAATACATAGATACTCTAATTCTTTATGTACAATAATACTGTCTAAACTGTAGAATATTAATACATAGATACTCTAATTCTTTATGTACAATACTGTCTAAACTGTAGAATATTAATACATAGATACTCTAATTCTTTATGTACAATACTGTCTAAACTGTAGAATATTAATACATAGATACTCTAATTCTTTATGTACAATAAATACTGTCTAAACTGTAGAATATTAATACATAGATACTCTAATTCTTTATGTACAATACTGTCTAAACTGTAGAATATTAATACATAGATACTCTAATTCTTTATGTACAATAAATACTGTCTAAACTGTAGAATATTAATACATAGATACTCTAATTCTTTATGTACAATACTGTCTAAACTGTAGAATATTAATACATAGATACTCTAATTCTTTATGTACAATACTGTCTAAACTGTAGAATATTAATACATAGATACTCTAATTCTTTATGTACAATACTGTCTAAACTGTAGAATATTAATACATAGATACTCTAATTCTTTATGTACAATACTGTCTAAACTGTAGAATATTAATACATAGATACTCTAATTCTTTATGTACAATAAATACTGTCTAAACTGTAGAATATTAATACATAGATACTCTAATTCTTTATGTACAATACTGTCTAAACTGTAGAATATTAATACATAGATACTCTAATTCTTTATGTACAATAAATACTGTCTAAACTGTAGAATATTAATACATAGATACTCTAATTCTTTATGTACAATAAATACTGTCTAAACTGTAGAATATTAATACATAGATACTCTAATTCTTTATGTACAATACTGTCTAAACTGTAGAATATTAATACATAGATACTCTAATTCTTTATGTACAATACTGTCTAAACTGTAGAATATTAATACATAGATACTCTAATTCTTTATGTACAATAAATACTGTCTAAACTGTAGAATATTAATACATAGATACTCTAATTCTTTATGTACAATAAATACTGTCTAAACTGTAGAATATTAATACATAGATACTCTAATTCTTTATGTACAATACTGTCTAAACTTTAGAATATTATTACATAGATACTCTAATTCTTTGCCAGTAGAAGATTTCAAAATGCATGAATTTGTTTCAACATGAAAAGCAACAAATGCATAATATCTTGGAAAATTTACATGAATTGTTTAAAAAACAATGGATTTTCTTCAAAAATGTTTATGAAAGTTTCAATATTTGGTATTAAAATGGGCTGAACCAGGAGTTCCTATGCTACCATTGAAAGCACTAAACTTTCACGTTAAGTCTGCAGCAAATTTGATCTGAAATCTTCTTGCCTCAGTTTCGTCAGTGTTCCTGATACTGACAGAAATATCTTTAAACTTTCGATTTCTTTAGGAAAGCATTATTTCATTTTAAAAAATAATCAGTGTTAAGGGACTTTTAATTCTGTAATGCTTTCGTGAAGTAATATTGATGAAACCATATTGTAATATACATGTATATTAATATGTTTTAAAGAATTTTTTACATTTTAACTTTTGCTTTTATTTGTGTCAGTTTTAAACTTTATTTCTGAATGTCGTACTTAACATGATTAAATTATGTGTGTATTTTAATTGATTATTTTGCATTATATGTTTGTAGAATTATATATATAGTTTATCTGTAAACCTTAAAGATCGGTTTTGCGTTTGTTGATCTAGAAGCTGATGTTCTGAATGGGAGACAATCAATATACTTATGTACTTATGTTAAACTTACTTGAAAAATTATTTGTAATTTCTGAGAACTAAAAACACAAATCTTTCAAAAACGGAAAGGATAGCATTTTAGTGCGAAAAGAGATTCCAAATTACACTGTGATAATGAAATACAGTTGTATTAGCAAAACCAGAAAGGATTTGGGTAGTACTGATGTCTTTAGGAGGAAGCTTAATGTGTAAATCTAGACTTTAACTTTAGGAAGAAAGAAGAGTTCTGATATATTGTGGTGTACATAGATGTTGTCAGTCTAACCCAGTGGAGCCTCGTCAGTCTAACCCAGTGGAGCCTCGTCAGTCTAACCCAGTGGAGCCTCTGTCATAAATTTCTACCTTATTTTTGTCTCGTCTTCGATTAAAAGCTGTCAAAGTTATGGTGTTAATTTTCCGGCAGCAGTCGTTCAGCATCATCAGCATTTCACTTTAAAGTTTTTGTGTTTAAATCTGTTGCTTAAAATGTAGAAGTTCAACTCAACCAAAAATAATTATATACACTATAATTAGATCAAATAGACTTGGAAAATCATTATTCACATATGGTAGACATTTGACTTTTTCTTAACAAGCAATACATCATCAGTCATATCAGAGAGAAAGCGGACAATCGAGAACAATGTCAGCGGTAGACCGATAGTGTTGATACACCATTAAGTACAGTGGTAATTGATCAGCTAATTGGATCTCATTATGACATCATTAGGTTATTTTTAGACTAATTAAGCACTGTCAATGGAAAATAAGACTATCATATCACCATGGTTTTGTATCATTGAGATTTCTATATCATAAACAGAATCCTTCTGTTTCAAATGAAGGTAATTAAAATAATCCCTCAGGGTACATTTTATCAATGATGTTTTTCAGATCCGTTGTCAAAACAGCTGTTAATGGTTTCAACGGTATTAACTTGTGTGGCGTACGTGTGCCTATACAATGTATATAGCTCATAATTAATGCATAGCGGAGATATTTTTGTGAAAAATGAATGTCTGTTCCCTAACCTCTGTGGAACTCATTAATTATCCAAACAGAACTATGTTGTTTTAGTTTTCATAATACATAGATGTAATATTGATACTACACTCTATGTTTTTACACTAATGTTACAAAAAATAAAACAATAAAATATAAATATAATGATAAAATAAAAAATAAATCAATAGTTTTTGTAAAATCCATACTTTATGTTTCTTCCTCTTCCCTCCCTTGTCCCTCCCTCGTCCCTCCCTCCTTCTCATTTTCATCTGTTTTCAATGGATGAGGAATTTTGGTCTGCTCCAACATATTTTGGGGACAAATAAAATTTTGGCATCAGTTTTAAAAGGTGTCAATCACAGCGTTGAGTTTACAGATCCTCACTTTATACGAAAGGGTCTGGACCGATATAGGATTTATTTATGTGGACATGAAGAACTCGTATCTCTAGTGTAATTCTCTGGAGTATAAATCTCTAAATCTCTAAATCTCTAATCTCTAAATCTCTTAATCTCTGAATCTCTTTACATACAGATGACCAGTACCTGGATGTGCCAGAGCCAGAGCCGGACTATGACGATGACGTACTCGACGGCCCCGAGAAAAATCCAGACTCGTCCATCTCAGACCTTCAGAACCGCCTAGAGCCGGTGATCATGCGGGAACGGCCTTCTTCCTTATCGGACCGTCCACCGTCAGACGGTGACGAATTGGCGCTCATACAGCCAAAACGACTGGTGAACCCATGTATGGAGTCGAAACCCAGGATGGATCTACACAAGGAACTGCTAATGAACTACAAAATGTATGACATTACGTGTGGTAATATTTCACACTTAATCCAGCTAAACTTGTCAGACTTTCGACTCATTGGTTAAAAATTGCATTGACTTTTGTCCCAACAAAATGTCTCTGTAGCCATTTTTTTGGAATGAAGATTGCATAGTACTGGGGACCTTTTCACGAAAGTTCGTAAGTGTAAAACTTAAGAATTTTCGTAAGAGTAAAAATAATCTTGCGTGTGCTTTTGTGAAAACCACTAAAGATTTCACTTACGATAATCGTAAGAATAATCGTAAGTGTAAAACTTACGAAATTTCGGGAAAAGGTCTCCTACGGTATATATACTCTAGATATGATATTTCCTCGATGAAATACTTCGTTTCTTATGTATACCATATTCTATAAAAAGAGTTACATTTCAATTAGGTTTTTTATTTCAATGTTCTTCCTCGGAGTTATGCCCCTTATGTAGCAGTACTGGACTGGGTCGATCATCGGCGACCAGGTAGCTTAGTTGGTAGAGCGTTCGGCTGGTGTTTGGGTTCGAACCCCTGGTCTGGCTGCTTCATTTTCTCTTTCTCCTGTTACACTTGTATGATATTTGACGTTTAGATGGCTTTGACCATATTTATCTGGCAATAAGCCCACGTATTTCCTTAACCTGTTGTCACTGTCACGGCTGTGTATAGTACAAAAAAATTACAACATCAGATACTGCCTTAAGTCTGAAGATACCATTGTACAGTAATCGACCAACTGATAATTGACTGTGACCCACTTTCTATTTAATACACCTACAGTGTACATGTCTCAATATGGTGGCCTTTCAACTTTCCATGGGTCACATGTGTTGACAATAAATTTGACAATAAAACACTTCAGTGGAAGAACGATAGCCTTGAGTAATGCTGTAATATATTACCTTTTTGTTTGTATTAGTGATTAAGAAATGACAATTTTGTATTTGTATTAGGAAACAAGATACAATCCTTCAGGCCAGTGACATAGCAGTTTATTGTTTGTATAAAGTATTGGTGAGGTCACAATAATGTTATCGTAAGTGTCGTACGATATTATGGCATAGCCATATTGCATGAGAACAGGCCTGTTATATAATTTATCAATAAAAAATTGATCTCATTTTACAGGGGTAAAAATGTACTGCAAAAACCAGAACTGAATAAGGTGCTAGAGGAGCGTAAAGAACGGCAGAAAAAACAGGAATGGGCCCAGCGAGAGTCCACCAAACGCACGAGTCTGGAGCTGAAGCTGGAAAAGCAGGCCAGAAAAATGTCGGAGGTACCTGATTTATATAAAACCTTGTTATACTGCCACCATTGTACGGAAAATCTTGTTATACTGCCACCATTATACGTAAAACATTAATATATTGTCACAATTACAAAGTAAAACCTTGATATATGTCCAGTATTTTACAGTAAAACCTTGTTATACTGCCACCATTATACAGTAAAACCTTGTTATACTGCCAGAATTTTACTTATCTAACAATTTCAATGTTGTTTATGTTGATGGTGCGATACGTCATGCTATACCATTATTAACACAACCAAATTTTACTGTGACGTCCCCACTTTTTACTTTATAGCCGTTCCTCATTGTAACATCGTCTTTTTTTCTTCATTTCAGAGTGAATCCTCAAATCTGAAAGCCATCTCTGAGAATGACAATATCACAAGTAACAGTGAACTGTCTAAAGTACACGCTAAAATACTGCATAAAAATGGATCCGTGAAATGATGAGTGTGTGTGTGTGAAAAGTATACCTGCTGTTGTGAGAGAAGCGTGCCACGGTGCGGAATAAATGTATTGCTGTTTATATTTTTGTTTCTTTTAAAATTTTATCCCGAGATGTGTTTCCTCTGACATGAACAATAGGAGTCTTAGTAGATGACAGTAATTTGCTAAGACTAGCTTCCAATGTTACAGGGAAATTTAATCTAACACAATACTCGAGAAATACGTTTGAAACTGTCTGGAATTTTAATGTATTATTGTGTTTAATGACAAACCCGTTAATTCAGACTGAGGAAAAGTTCCTTGTACTAAGTAAATCTGTTATAAATGTTTATACTGTATGTTCGTTGTGCTGTGCGGATGAATTCTGTGTATATTTTACAAACAAGGGGGCCAGCTCTGGGACAATTGGAATCCAGGCATTATATAAACTCCCCATCACCCAACTTTTACATTTTGTGAGGAAATCCTAACACACGTCCAGAAATCAAAGGGAGAGAACTCTGGTGTGGATTCGGTGCTGTGTAAATGTTGGAGCAATCATACGTATGATCTTTGATATTTAGATTGATTTTATTGTTATGGGTGTTTAAAGTTGGTTTAATTGAGTTTACATTTATATAAAATGTATATACATGTATATATGCATTGTGTACATCAATTAATACAATAGAGTCACTCTTTTCATGCCATGATATGAATGTCTAAAACTGAGTTTTAAGGTGTGAATTGACTATGTATATTATTTTAATCCGTGACCGAGTTGTTTTTATCTCAATATGTAAGAAATTTTTTAATCATGATCAGATTTTTTTTTTTGGTCAAATGTTTAATAGTGATTAGCTAGCAATGAGTGTTGTTGTCATTGGAATACATCACAATGCAATACATACAGAATAAACATGGCCGTCACGCAAGACCAACTACAGTTAAATATTACGGATGATAGGGGGACGTGAGGTTTTTAGCTGTAGAAATAATTCTTCATAGTCATTAAGTATTTACGAGGATATATCTTTCATGTTATGGAGATATTATGACGGTGACATTGTCAATATTTCACTTTAAAGTTTTGTATTTAGATTCATTGCTCAAAAAAATATTAGTCCAACTTAAACCAAACTTGGTATATAGTTAGGTGACATATACACAGTGGACATGGAAAATGATTGCATTGTAGTAGGGACATCTCAACACCCTACAAAATATATTAATTTTAATTTTTTGCTGTTTTTTTTTTTTTTTTTTTGCTAAAAACACCCTAGATCTTGAGAAACTGATATAAAATGGTTTGTTTATAGAAAAAATACTGAAATTTTAGTTGATTTTTGAGTTTGCTTAAAAATTACTATACCATCAAAGTGTAATGGTTTATGAATATGGACATTTCAGCTGCATAGTCCAATAGCTAGCTTTTCTGGCTGTGCGGTTGAGTGTCATGTCTGTGTACCGAAGTTAAGCAACGAAGTTAAGCAACGTCGAGGATGGTCAGCTCTTGGATGGGTGACCGCTCAGTTGTTTCTATTGTGTAATTCGTGTGTTGTTATATCTCCATAACATAAACAAATATATTCAAGTTAATCCTTATAATTAAATCAATTATTTTTTAAGACAATTAAAATGCTTGTTACAAGCAAGATTGATAAAAAATATATTCATCATGATGTAGTTATTTTTACATTTTAAAACTAAATGTAAATTTCATATTTTCCGTGGGTGTTTTTTTCTGTGATTAGCAAGATTTAAATGAGTATGATATTCACAACACAATGGCATTGTATATACATATACCTGGTAGTTAACTTTGTATTAGGATAAAAAGATGGAGACATTATGATAAAGTGTTTTATTACATTTTTACCAGTGAAATATAGAAAAATATTCATTGTATAAAAGTGATATTTTTTCACTTTTTCTTATTTGACCAAACGAAACACGGCTTACAAATAATGATGGGTAAAATTAAAAGCTGACCCAGTATATTTTGCTATAAAAATGTAATGAACAGAATATCTAACAGTATTTTCAGAAATACCAGATATATTTCACTCGTATGGCTAATGTTTTGATATTTTTCACTCGTGCTGTACACTCGTGAAAAATATCAAAATATTAGCCCCACTCAAGAAATATATTTGGTATTACTGAGGACATTGTTAGATATTCTCTATATCTGGTTAGGTGTACTGGTACCGAAGTACCGATCCTTTTGGGTAGATAGCCCAGGTTATTTTAGTTCAGGGACCATATCTTGAGTTTTTCGTAAAAATTAATCGTCATTGTTGTGAGATGTGGATTCATTGTTATTGTGTGGTGTGTTTAGTAACACTGACAGTAGGTATGTAGCTTACTCATGTCATATACTGTAAACACGATTATTTTCGCGAGAAGTTAATTTCACGATTTCAATATGTAAACTAATTTTCGCAATAAATCCACTTTCGCTTGTAGTTCAAGATTACGCAAATTTATTTTTAAAAGATGCGTGGGGGAAATTTTCGCAAACAAAAGGAGTCCGCGTAATTAGCGTTAATTTCTCCCTCGCGTAAATTTCAATGTTTACAGTACATATAATTTCTACAAGTTCTTTTTCAATCAAGCCATCATCATCAGACATGTCTGTGGCTCAATGTTGTCCATTCTTAAAATTTATGCGATCACTTTTTGAGAAGTGCTAGCTTTTTCAAATGTCGGCCATCAACACTTTATAACAGGGTCCCGATATGACAGTGCTGTAGAAAAGGCACATCAGGCCTGTTACACCTCATTCAGCTCCGTATTACTTTATTTGATAGAAATCCACCTTGCACCTAGTCCGAATGATACTGAACATCTATCCGTCATACTGCATTCAGCGGGTGATCATTCGGACTACCTTGCACCCAGCTACCTCAATGATGCAGGGAAAAATACATCCAATATTTTCAATTATGTTTAAGTTTCAAAGTATATGTAGGCATGTTATAGAGTGCTGTAATATTAAGTGGTAGAGAGATACTACTGGTAAGTTTGGTACTTTCACAGTGAAAATAATGAATTATGATTACCTTTGAATTATCTTGCTATCAGGAATCGGTATACAGCGTAAAACCTTTGTAATTTGTAAACCTGCTTATTACGACCAGAAAACAACACTATTCAGGAGTTTCACTATAAACAGGAAACTATAGCAGCATACTTTTCATATCTTATATTTATCATAAAAAAATTCAATCATAAGTCTAAATCATGAATAAACTTTCTTCCTACTTAATTGCAGAATTATTATTAATGATTTGAGGTGTGGATCAATTAATTTGTAGTTTGTAAACTGACCTTTGACCTCTAGCCGTTGGTAAAGCTGTTTTGACAAATGTCAGTTCAGGGTAAGCCAAACAAATATTGATATTTTGTGTTTTGAGATTTGCTGGAACCACTTTTCTCAGTAATTATTAAAAAAAAAAAATCTTATGTGTATTACGCTGTGGAAAATAATTAGTTGGGTTCCTTTGTTTTTATCAGAACAGTTACATATTTCGGGCCAGGTGGCTGAGTGGTTAAGGAGTTATGACACTTTATCACTAACCCGCCACCTCTGGGTCAAGAGTTCGAAACCCATGTGGGGCAGTTGCTACAGACGTTTATAAGTTGATCTTATGATGGGAAATACAAAGAAGATTGTTATGGCCAACAGATAAGACTCGTTTGTCTTTTACTTCTAAATTATTGTACACAATCACATCTGGTCACGTGATACAGTCCCTTTTGTAAACTGGCTCCTGCCTCTAATAAAATGTATTTCATATTTCTTTTTCTAGACTGATCTTAAGTTTCAACCTAGGGGAGATAATCTACTAATCATAATTTAGCCAACTTAGGGGCTGGTGTAGTAATTAGGGGCTGGTAGCCAGTCTGTCCTCTTTGATGCCACCAAAGAAAGCTTTCTCATTGAGTAAATCTGTAAAACAAGATTTTCATTTGGTTTGGCCTAGTTGATGATTTTTGTTGATTTTTATATGATTGCTGTTAGTACAGATTTTAATATAGTTTGTAGTTATGTAATTAAGATTTTATATTTAAAGTTAAAACTGTTATATATGGCTGAATCCTTGTACTGTTCCTCTCAAGACCCCCTTATCTCCCACCCCCTAAACCGACTTCTCGCAACAGTTCCTGACCCTCCCATTCTTGGCCAGAGACCCTTAGCTCCTACTCCACTTCCCATTGTGACTTCTCACAATGGGTCCTAGCCCTTACTGGCCAGGGACCCCTTCAATCCCAACCCGTCCCAACCCATTCTTCACACAATGGTAAATGCCTTCAGACACCAGGGACCTCTTAGCTCCCACCCCACCCCAACCCATACTTTACAGAATAATTCTTTACCCTCAGGTACCAGGGACCTCTTGGGTCCCACCCTGTCCCCACCCATACTTCACACAATAATTCTTTACCTTCAGACACCAGGGACCTCTTGGCTCCCACCCCGCCCCAACCCATACTTCACACAATAATTCTTTACCCTCAGGTACCAGGGACCTCTTGGGTCCCACCCTGTCCCCACCCATACTTCACACAATAATTCTTTACCCTCAGGTACCAGGGACCTCTTGGCTCCCACCCTGTCCCCACCCATACTTCACACAATAATTCTTTACCTTCAGACACCAGGGACCTCTTGGCTCCCACCCCACCCCCAACTCCTCAGTTTCAGTGTTACAATATCCAATAATTCATTTTGTAGACAGCCTGTTGACACAGGTAAAGCCTTCACTAGTAACATTGATTCTTGTTGGTTGAGGGGGCCGCGATAGCTCAGTCAGTTAGAGCGCTGGCCATGAAATCTAATGTGAAGATCCGAGGTGTGTGGTTTGACTCTCCCTACCTGTGTCAATTTACGTTTCTTGGGAAGCTGAGAAACAAGCTGGTGTTTGCTGTCGTAGTTGTGTTCTTGAGCAAGACACTTTATCCTTTTTGCTCTGGATGAGCCTCCTGTATGTTGTTCAGTGAGGTAGTCACCAACTACTACATTGAGACCCCACCTCTGGTGTTTGCTCTCGTAGTTGTGTTCTTGAGCAAGACACTTTATCCTTTTTGCTCTGGATGAGCCTCCTGTATGTTATTCAGTGAGGTAGTCACCAACTACTACACAGAGACCCGACCTCAAGATGACACTGGCTTTTCACAGGGCAATAAACCCAGCAAGCAAACAAACAAACAAATACTGTTGTTTGAATTTTAATGTCCCTGGTCACTTTTCTATCTCAGTCACCCTACCTACCTCAGGTAACGCTATTACGACTACAGAGATCCAATCTTAAATCATTTCATTTTAAGTTTGATGCCATGGTGTTTGAAAAACACCTGATGGCCATAGTCTAGTACCCATAATTGGCAGGACCGTTTTCTTGATGTCTATGTCTGTAAAAATAAAGTCACTGTTGCCATGGCAACCCAATTTGATCGGGACTGTTGCTATGGATTTTGTTAACCTTGTATGATAACTTGTCCGGCTATATGTATTGTATGCATGACATGCTCTCCTGTCACAAACCATTGTATCGTTACGTAGCCATCGGTCGTATAAGTATATAGATTATATATTTTTCATTCGCATGATCACTCATCTTTATATTAGAACTGATTGTATCTTATTAATTTTTTTTCAGTATTGTTAAATATTAAAACTAATTGCTTCAAAACCAAGTTGTCTTTGTGTTTTGTTTATATAAGCGTAGGTCGGTGGTTTTTCACCAGATATTCCATCTTTCCTCCGCCTCAAAGACCAGACACGTCTTTAGACCCTGGCTGTTAATAGGAAGTTAAACAAAATAAAAAGAAGAAGAAGAATCTGTTAACAATCATATATGATTTCGCTGTATAGAAACATATATTAAAATCAGCGTTATTGGTCATTAACTCCTTGTCAGTTTTAATTTTAAAACATTTTAATCTTTGCAGTTTAGACAATGTAGTTCTGGCATCTGGTTTTGAGCACCCATTCTACATTGTCTCGATCCGAAGAGGGTGAGTTTGACAACATTGGTATGTCTAAGACCCGAGCGTGTTAGGATTCTCCTGGATTTCACAACTGTAGATATGGCCACTGTATACTTCCTTTAATACAGAATTCTTCCATCGAAGGCTAAAGGTATTGACAGGGTAGAGGCAGTACAACGAAGAGCAACCAAATACTTACCGAGAATGAACGACCTATCCTATATAAAAGGCTTAATTTAGAAATTAAAACTTCCCACAATATTGTACAAATGGGTTAGAAGAGATATGATCGAACTCTACAAAATGTTATGTGGCATTTTGACAAAGAATCATTTGGTTTCATAAATCTATGGAAAGATGTTGCATAATGGCACAGCAACCAAGGAAACTCAAAGAGGTTATTTCCGAAACAATCAAAGACAACCCTGAGAAGCAAGACCTTCGCCATTAGAACTTTAAAAATATGGAACATTCATCTGGAAGATATTGTAACTGCTAAGAATATAAACACTTTCAAAATTATACATTTTGTATAATTACATATATGTATAAGGCAACCATAACTCGAATTTAACTAAAACACAAATTGTAGAATACGAATAGAGTCCAGTGTAAAGGAACGTATTCTGTCATTCTCATGGAAATCCCCCAAGTCCAGAACGAAAATTGATATAATTTATATATTTATTTCATTCATTCCCCAAAGAAAGATGTCGAAAACGGTATCAAAATTGCTCGATCCAGTGCCGAGATATCTGTCTCCAAAATACACGATCTGCACTTATCGATCTACTGCTGACCATCGTTGTGGTCAATCACGCTGAGCGAGTTCACCAGACGACAGCTATAGTATATGGTAGAAAGTGATGGCTGTACGGAGGCGGAACAATAGGATATTGGTGAAGATGATTGAAATTAAAGTCATAAAAAGTATTATAATTTTAGCTTAAACCCTTGTAGAATGTTACGTATATTTTACTTCAGATTTGTAGCAGATAACCGTTTTTAAACACGCGTGTTATAGCCTTTTAAAGAATATGTATTTATCGTCGCTTACAATGAAGAAGAGACATTATCATCATAGCGCTATTATTAAGATGATTAAGATATAATATTCGTGTAACAATTTCTAGATATTACTTACATACATTTTTCCTAGTTTTCAGTTTTATTTAGTTTTATTGGTTTTGAGAGACGTTATTTTTTGGCTGTCACGTATTGGAAGATTTAGACGATGTTCATAATGAACACTTATAATTAAACAAAGTTTGCAGAGGTCTTCGGTCATATAGAATCAAACTTATTCAATCAGTTTGAATTCTTCTATTACTTTTTCTCTTTTTTTTTCTCTCAAAAAATTGACCAAGGCAAGTCGACAAAGAACGGATTAATTGCGAATACTCGTAAAAAAATTGATGGGACTTGTAGATATATATATATCTATTTTTTTTTTCAAATAGTTCAATCTAATATTGTGAGCTTAAAAATTTTTTTTAGCAGTACAGTTGAAAATGTCTTATCTAAATGAATTGTAGATTGGTCTGATCACGATGTTATATATAAACGTGATACATTTCCTCGTATATATTTGAGTTTGTGTTAACGATAGGTCAGAAACGAATGTCTGTTTACATAATACTTATCTACCGGACGTAGGGATATTGATTAAGTCATATATATATAGCTGATTGGGACAGCGGTAGATTATTGACATGGATGCTAATTAACAATAGGTCGGCCGAGTACCTTTCTCCTCACGTTACACGACGCTGTAGGGGGTCTCACACAGGTGTAAGGTCTTGGTGTAATTAGATAATCAAGCGTATTTGACAGATATACGGTGGATTGATTAGCATCTCGTAATATCGCGCTATATCAGGGACGTACATGTATATATCACGTGATATATACCTCTCTGGCTTAAGCCAGTTGTTAATTTAGCTGTCTCGTGCACGATTTTTAAAAACGAAATCAAACATACATGTACATATATATGGATCCAATTATAAATCTGTCTGTCATTTTCGTACCAGAATGGTTTCTGCAGGCAGATATATCGAAAACCGTTCCCCAGCGGAATACGATTTTTCAAAGGCGTTTATTTAAAAAAAAAACTTACTTTGCATACCTCATTCCTCTTTCAGATACATACGTTTTTTGAAAACGTAAACGTTTTAGTTCATTTGTATTACATCAAAATATATATAATTTGTTTTATATTTACATTTAGGCCGTTGAAAATGGATGAAAATCATCATCACATTCGGTTATGTAATGTTCGGGTGAAATAAACCCGTTAAAATAAACTCTAGTGGTATGTAAACTTGACGCTAATAAATATCTAGATAAATGTCACAATGAAAATAATATGAAAACTTTGTTTAATCACATAACAGGCGGCATAATCACCACAGAGTTCGCTCTCCTTTGGTAATGACTAGTAGGACTGAGTCGACCGCATTGAACTTGTGACATGACAGATCTGGGACATTGAAACGGCGTCATCATGATATTTCAAGAGAAATCGTCATCTCTGTGAAATTGAAGTTGCTGTTGTGTTCGCACTTTCTCCTCTTTTACTTTTATGAAATTATATATTTTCAACCTCAGATTCAGATTCAGATTCCTTATTTTGCCGAGAGCCTTACGGCTCATAGGCGCATCAACAATACATGTACAAAGAATACAATTATTCACGTCTAATAAACACACTCGCACACTTTCACACTCATTCACACACTCTCACAAACACCAACATAAGTAAATAACTACATAATCAAGGAGAGTGATGACTATGTGTAATAATACACAAAACTTAACACACAAAAGTGTTGAATGGTAAAAGTAAGCATTGTAAAAATCAACATTGATGGTATCTAGGTTCCCAAAAAGTTTGAGAACAAATTAACCTTGACACATATTCAAGGTCACTAGGGTTAGATTTGCTCAAACGCTCGAACAACTTCTCCAGGATAACCAAAAGACCTGATGAATCTAACGTTGACTAATTTAACAGAAGTTTCAGAAGTTTTTATTTGACTCTCAGATAATATATACGATACATGAGCAACACCAGAATATACACAAATAATTAACATTAGACAATAGACAGCACTGTTAACATGGAGACTGAAATGTCTGCATAATAAAATGGAGAAAAGCGCATTGTCTTTTCAATATTTTCAAAGAGGTATGGCGCATATTGGCCTGTTTCGACCTAATGGTTAACGTTTTCAAAATTAAAAAAATACAATAGCAATAGAAACCTTAAATCTATACCATATAAAATTTCTTTTTTGCGAAAAATAATGTTTGTTCATTGCAATGGATATTTAAATGACCGTAAAGTTGCATCATCGGGCTATTTGTAACTTTCGAGGGGGGTTTTCCCGCATTCATATCATTTTTTGACATACAATGTCTTGTTTATTCCATGTACCAAAAGACAACTTAAATTATATTCTTAAAAAGTGGTCCCCCGATGCGCTGGTATAGAAAAATTGAAAAAACGAAGTTGATGAAATATTTTAATTTTCGCATTAACTAGACTGACTTTATGTCATCACATAATATTTTCAATCCCGTAAGTCGGCATAGCTCACATGGTAGAACCATCGCTTAGCAACCGGAAGGTTCGGAGTTCGAATCACAAAAATGTATCTTATTCATATTTTGTTATATTTCTAAGAATAATACCATTTAATTTTTCTTAGTCATATTTGAAAGATTTTTTTTAACATTAAATGCATATTTAATATTAAATATTTAGCATCAAGATAGAAATGCTGAGATAGAAAATTTTCACTTGGATAAAAAAAAAAGAGTGAAATCATAACCGATTTACTCCATATCATTCAAAGTGAAATGTAAATGAACTGCAGCGTCGAGAACGAAAAAAAAAAACTTTTTGTCGTCTGTTGGTTAAGTAGTTTTCAATCCTACGCCTACAGCGCTCGCATTATCACTAAATTACTGCCCCCTCTTTCGATTGCAGATTGAAAATTTGCTATATTCATTTTCCGCAAGGGGGGGGGGGGGGGGGGGGGGCTTCGCCACCATGTAACCCGCTGGGCGGCCCCAAAACCTCTCGCAAAATGGAAAAATATCGGCTCGCGCCTATGGTGCTCGCATAATCATAATTACTGGACCCCCTTTCGAAAACTCCTTGATCCGCGCCTGATCTCAAATGATTGGAAATGTGCTATATTCATTTTCCGCGGGGGGGGGGGGGGGGGGCTTAGCCCCCCTGAAACGCCCTATCAGGCGCTGCCCTGGACCCGCTGGGCTGCCCCTCAGACCCCTCGTAAAAAAAAAAAAATCACTAAATTACTGGACTCGGAGTTTGATCAAAAGCGGGTGCTACTGCAGCTGCGCCTGCTCGCTAAGTTTATTTTTTACGACAGAATCTGACAAAATTATACCCGCTAATATTATTAATTTTTCAGTATGTAGCATATTCCGTGGAGATCTCTATCTTCTAGGGCTCGATACCAGTATCATATATACCCGCGTACATAGGGACGAATGTTCTTTTACAAAATTGATTTTTTATTAGAACACACTTGCTTGTTACATTTCAGTCTACCTCGGGAATAATCAATTGTTCTGTGTATAAATAACTGTGAATCCTTCGCAAAGTTGGGCGAACTCTTTTGGAAATCGGCATCCAGGCGTGATTCGCCGGGAGTTTTGGCTCATATAAGATGATAAATGTCTATAATGTTTATTTTATTGTTACACTCACAGCCCTATAGGCTACAACAACTGAAAAAGGGAAATTGATTTTGGTTATGTTACAGAAAGGTCTACCAAAATCTATAGCAAGTTACCGATTGGTTCCAAAAAGTGATGCATTTTGGTAACGGATTGGTCCCAAATATGCCGAAACGCAATCACAGAGAAAAAAAAAATCCTTGACGTAAACCTTTGAAGCTTGAAAGGCTTTGCCAAGCAAAGGCTTCCTTGCTAGGACACACTATTCAAATTCATTTAATGATTCGTAGGTAACACAAACTAGCCATATCATGATCGTAGTGGAGTTTATTTAACGGGAACGGAGATCAAGATATCACTGTCTTGATTTTCCATATTATAAACGCAAAAACTAAAAATTGAGACGTATATACGAAGATCATTTGAAGATATATTAGAAGCCTTAGGCGATCTTCTGGCTATTATTTATTATAAGACTAGACATGCCCCTGTGGTCCGATATCACAGAGACCTATATTTAGTATATAGGTCTCTGGATATCAGTGGTTGTTCCCATGGAAATAAATCTTTTACAGTATTTGTGACCTAATTCAATTACATGGTTTCTGATTTTTCGATGTGTAATATTTGTGGTTGGCCCGACTTGATGTAAACAACGCCTTTATCTATGCCTGTGGTTAGACATATAATTAATTGATAGTTGCATCGGGAGTGATATCACGCCAGTGATTTTAAGGCACAACTAACCGATAGGCACACTTATCTTCAAAAGATAACATTAAAATAGTTTTAACATTGAAGCATATCTTATACTATTTTTAATTAAAGATCGCATTATCCTTATAATATTATCTAATGATTACAGCCACACTCTCCCTTTTAATATGCCTAACGTAATGCAGTCAACAACGCACCTGTCTTATCGACTAGTTTACCTTCCGACTCAGGTAAGATGACACAATTAGCATGAATCCAAAATGGCGTCGTTGACCAAACAACAATAAAACAGGTAAGGTTATATAGAGAGCTGATTATCGGACCAATCAACGATTATTTCATAGTTATAGTAAGATTAAAAAGTTCATTATAATTTGGTTCAATGAATTTGAAATACCTTATAATATACCTGTGATTACACGGTGAATGCAATCACATATTATGATCCATCGGGATTTATTTTTTCAAAAACCGGAAGTGTAGAATATTGTGTGTATTCAAATGTCTCTCTAGTATCTATAAAGCTTCCATACATGTGGAGTGCGTGGGCTTAAAACATAGATGTGTATTGTATAATTATTGAATTAATTAAGATGGACACACCTGTCATGTCGGGTACCTATCTCGTAAATTACCGATGACGTAGTGTTGTGTGTGTCCGATTGTGTTTTAACTTGTTTCGCCTATGCATGGGAGGGGTACTTCATATCCCTATACACCCTATACATATAATATTAATATATTTGTAAAGTTTGGATATTGGTTTAATTAGCTTTCTCTCCCCACCCCCGTTCCCAGCTTGTACCCTGGTGTAAACTTGCACACAGGTATATATAATACATACTCGCCTTGCATAAATTGCCCATCATCCACTCAGTACTTTATATAATCTCTGAATCACGGTTCGACGTCAATCTCAGTCTTGAATGACTTATCATACTTGATATATGGTGACGTTTTCCCATAAATGAAATTTATCTTTTCACGATTATCTATATATGGGTAAATTAGTAATCCAGATGATTACATATAATTTATATGTAAGTTTACATACATGTTACATAATTATCATTAACGGTAACATAAACCTTTAGGGCAGAGACATATACGTGTACATTGTATATATGTATGAATTAAGACATAAAGAATTGGACAAAAGACAAAGAACAGCAGAACAAAAACAAAACACATGCATATAAAAAGAGCTACAGAGAAAGGAAGAGAGAAAAAGAGAGAGAAGAGAGAAGAGAGAAAAATCAATACAATGTACACGTATATGTCTCTGTTTAGGGTTAACAATATAAGTATAAATATCGTATATATATCAACATGGCCACAATTACATCTTTCTTGTATATATGTATCTTGTAGAGTGAAGTGGGTTCTGATTATTAGTCGGGGCACACTTCAGATTACACAAATAATTAGAACGTATATTCATAGCCTGCTTACACTGCTCTCCGGCAGGGTGTGAAGTCCCTCCCATTGTCGATAGTGTAGCTACCTGGCCAGTCTCCTTCATTCCAACCACTTACTTATATTATATATACAATATATGTTTACATAAGTCTGTGTTCAAACTGACAATGCTTAAATTTAAACATTTCTTAATTGGTATGACTACCTGCGGATCATAGCCAGGGGTTAATCATTTATGTCCATCTTCACTTTTGCATCTCTGGAATAATAATTATGTCATCGTAAATTCAAAGGCATACATGTACAACCTACCTGGTACAATACATATAGGATTTGTGTCAGAAAAAACCCAAACGCTTAAAGCTGATGCTTCTTTTTTTCAAGATCGATACAGATAATTAAATTCAAAGCCAGTCATTTTAATGCACAACCTTGAAATTGGTTTGATGGACATCAAGAACTGTGTATGTGTAATTATATATATAGCCCATTTTCTTTGCCATGTAGAGATCGACCTTGCATGCACGTACACAGTTTTTCTCAACCATTCAGTGTAAAACAAGTTTTTCAGACCCCAGACTCTTTTTGTTGCACAACTTTGGACATTTTAAATAAAAAGATATGTGGTTACGTAGAAAGACAGGCTAATTAAACCTAACGATTATTTTGTATCTTAGTTGCATGAGCAATATTTTTGACATATACAAGTGGACATTTATTGATATGGCCGAAGCTGAATTATTTAAAAGATAATTGATATTTTAATAAAAATTTGAAATTTATGGTACATGTACATTTTATGTGTAAAATTTTTTTTTTTTTAATTTATAAACCAAAAGTCTGACCTCACATGTATCTCACCTCCATATCCCCCTCTCTTCCCTGTCTTTTCCATCACCCTCAACCCCCCCCCCCCCCCCTTTTTTTTCTCTCTTCCTTTCTCTGTAGCTCTTTATATGTGTTTTGTTTTTGTATGTCTCGAGTCTGAATGTAAGGTTGGTTGGATCCAACATAATTATAGTTTGATCAGTTAAACTGTTCAAATGAGAAAATGAAGGAAATTGTTGAGCGAATAATTATATATAATTGTACTTGTGAAATGTAACCTGTTGTTGTTTATCGTGCAAAATGTTTAAAATATAAACTAAAAAGAAATATAAAAAAATTTATTTCTCCGTGATTTTTGGGAATCTGAGATTAGACAGAGTCCGGTCTAGATCTGTCATTGTACAATCCTCTTGTACAGCTCTTAGTCTATGTATTGGGACTTGTCAAAATTTTAAAAATGTTATTTCTATTTACAGTGAGAGTTACCCGGATTACTTAGCTAATTGTAGCAGCATGCTGATAACTTTACCTGATATCACCTGATGGACATGGTGTGGGATAAAATCCTACTGTGTGTTTGTGCCCTCCTTCTTATGGAGGGCACAAGGGCCAATACATGTAAGTACTTTACACTGACTGTATACAGTCAGACGAAACCTAGCAATATAGGCAGGTACGGGAGCACAGCTAAATCTGCGCTATATTGGCAGGCTTGGTTATACAGTCAAATCTGACCACGCATATAGGAAAAAAATTAAACAAAAGAGACATACCTGCCTTACCTGGCCACAAAAACTGTAAACACATAAAAAAAATGAGTGACAAATCTTGTGAATGGTGAAACAAAAGATTGTTGTCCAAGGATACAATTTCCGGTTTTCCTGTTCAATTTTCGTCTAACTGTTCTCTTAATCCTTACCGCGTCTTTATATATTCTTTGTAATTTGACCTTAGATAACTGGCCATTCGTTGAATACCCTGTATTCCTCAAATTAAGATTTGTCCCCTTCTCTTCATATTCATATAGCATATATACGTAACTACCTATATTTGTCGAACAAACTGGTCACCCGACAAATTTTTTACCTGTGTCACACATGGATGCGTCGGGCCCCGCAGTACTGCTTTATAGATCTTGTTCAGTGTATATACAGGTGTTACGAATGTAGGTGGTAATAAGTAACTAATCAGCTTCTATGTTTGAAGACTAAATTTTATTTTATTTTTCAAATGAAATTTTTTATACATTTTCACATCCTGAATTCCTCAATTATGGAGATTTTTCTAGAAAACCACATATCAATAGACAAAATTATCTCGCTCATTTACATGACAAGTGTCAGCGGTGAAGGCACAACCCTCTCAAACACCCGATTTCTCATTGTAAGTGCTCTCTATGTAAATCTGGACTTTGGGATTGTATAGATTTATTCTAAATACATATGTATATTTAACAAAAAGACAATATTTATGACTTGAGACAAGTGTACTTAAGCAACAGATATATGAAATAGAGAGATGTATATTTTCATTCAAGACACTTCTTTGGAAAATGCAAAGATTAAACACATACTGTTAAAATTTGTTTAGCTAAAATATTCAGAAATTTTTACCATAACCTGGTAGAAGTCAAAATGAAACTGTGAAGCCGACACTTACTATACATATCAGAGAACATTGATGGCATCATATTACTTGATCAATGATATCCCATGACAATTTTGAGTAAATATTGATGATGTGTGATAATCATAATAATGTCTTTGATTGGCAGAATGATTATGATAACATGTTTTTTATTGGTAGATTGATTATAATAATTTAATTTTGCTTGTAACAAGCATTTTCATTGGCTCAAAAAATTATGTTATCATATCATAACATAAATAATGACTGTGACGTCAGCGGAGTAATTGTTGTTCACGGCATTTTGTATTTATCGATGTGTTTTTAAATATCTGGAGCAAAATATACATGTTAAACTTAATGAAAATGTTTCTTATTGTTCTTAATTAAATTATAAGGGTTAACTGTAATATTTTTTTTACGTTATTGAGCAATAACACAAAAAACTGGGGTGTACTCTTTTCATAAACCGCTTCGCGGTTTATTCAGAGTACACCCCAGTTTTTTGTGTTATTGCTCAATAACGTAAAAAAATATTACAGTTAACCCTTAAATAACATGTTTTTGATTGGTAGATTGATTATGATAATATGTTTTTGATTGGTAGATTGATTTTAATAACATGTTTTTGATTGGTAGATTGATTATAATAACATGTTTTTGATTGGTAGAACAATTTTAGTGACTTGTTTTGATTGGTAGAACAATTATAATAACTTGTTTTTGATTGATAAATTGATTATAATAACTTTTTTTTGGTTTTTGATCGGTAGATAACATGGAGAAATGTGATTTCGCTGGCTTCTTGGATGTTCCGCAGGGAGCCCCAGTCGTCGTGGATGGAGGCATTCTCATAAACACAGTGGTTCCCAACCCCTGTAGCATTGTGTTCCGTGCCACGAACCCCGAACATATCCTTACCATAGACATGACAATATTGAACCTCATTGACTGTTCCATCACTCTAAACTTCATCTACGGCACAGAAATAGTATGTCATGTATTTAGTATATCTTTATATACACAGAAATAGTATGTCATGTATTTAGAATATCTTTATATACACAGAAATAGTATGTCATGTATTTAGTATATCTTTATATATACAGAAATAGTATGTCATGTATTTAGTATATCTTTATATATACAGAAATAGTATTTCATGTATTTAGTATATCTTTATATACACAGAAATAGTATGTCATGTATTTAGTATATCTTTATATACACAGAAATAGTATGTCATATATTTAGTATATCTTTATATACACAGAAATAGTATGTCATGTATTTAGAATATCTTTATATACACAGAAATAGTATGTCATGTATTTAGTATATCTTTATATACACAGAAATAGTATGTCATATATTTAGTATATCTTTATATACACAGAAATAGTATGTCATATATTTAGTATATCTTTATATACACAGAAATAGTATGTCATATATTTAGTATATCTTTATATACAAGGCATACATATCATTATATTTACCATTGTATGGCACTGCCACTATATAACCCTACCAATTCAGTTGCGAATTCACCAGCCTATGAACTGCCAACAGGAAGTGATCTCTGCTACTGGTAAGCGCGGGAAATTTGAATTTGAAAATTTCAAAACAAAAATCGCATGACAAATAAAAAATCACAGATGGTAAATATAAGAATTGAACGGCTTTCAGTTGGCATTCATAGTCAATATGAATTCCAACTGGACAGAGGCAAATTCAACATGAAGCGCTAGTTTTTTACGTGCAGCAAATTAGGGAGAATCAATGTCAGGATCATAGATTGCCGGTTTTCCATCATTTCATAAATATATGAAACAAGGCATCAAGATTTTTGGAATTCCTCATTGGGGGAAACTTGGGTCGGTATTCAGTTCCTAATATATAAGCAGGAAGAAAAACACTGATTACTTTAAACTTTATGCATCTCCAGAGGTTAAAATGACCTCCAAAATACAAGCATTTGTAGTATGTTATTACAGTCAAATTATAGCATAGTTACAAAAATATGTTCTTTTAGCAAATGATTATATTTGTAGCTTTTGGAATGTTAAAGCAAGAATCAAGCACATAATTTGGTTTTGTTTTGCAGAATACATTTCGGTGTGGAACTAAGAACCCCGGAGAAATATACACCAATTCTCGGCAGGTGACTGTGAACTTTATCCGAGGAGCCAACCCCTCCTCCTACAAATTCCAGTTCCTCCTCACCAGTACAAAACGTCAGTAAAATTTTACGTATTTTCTTGCGAAAAAAAATCTCATAAAGTTTTTAGGTCACTTGAGACAAAGTCTCAACAGACCTCTTGTAATCGCCTTTTTTCCGTTGTGTGACGTGCATCAGTAAACAAATTTACATTTTGTCGTGTATTAGTAACAATTCACATTTTCAACCTCTGAACCAATTTCAATGAAATTTGGCATTTTATATTGGGAAATCACATTTTTGAACATTTTTTTGTTGAATTTCCATTGGAAGTAAAAAATAAATTGAGTATGGAATCAGTATGGCATGGCAGTTTGATGGTATGCACATAATTGGCCCTTACTGTTCCTCAGGGGCTGATTTGTAGGGCCAAAATTAGTCAAATTGACGGAAGTATATATAAGAACTAAGGTGATCGTTAAGGCCTAATGTTATTCTGTTAAACCTTAGGTTTCCATATTTCAAGACTTATTCCTTAAATCTCCTGAAACTATAAAACTATTCTACCTTACATTAATATGAATGTTGTGGTATATTTCTACATGTATATTGCACCGAATGAAAATAGCTTTAGTCCTTCCATGGATTAGCATGGCTGATGTATTACAGCCACAAATCAAACCATACTGTTTGAGTTTTCTAAAAAGAGCTTAGTTTGCACTTTTTGTAAAGTACATGTACACATGTAATTGTTGTGTTGCTCTAGTTAAAATTTTCTCTTCCTTTAATTGTCAAACCAGGACCGCAAGGATGTAGGTGACCTCTGACCTTTTTCAATGTAGCTATGTTGATTTTCAAACCCCCTTTGTTTATTCAATTCATTCGCATTTTCCTAAGTTTGTGAACTTTGAAGTGGTATTTTTTTCCTGTTCATGCATCCTGTGAAAATTACGTGTGATATTTAAGTCCTTCCTTGTACAAATGTCTGTTTTCTATCTAGATACTGTGCAGTTGTTTTGCTAACGTACATTTAACATTTAGGAGTAAAATAAAAAAAAAAAAAACAAGCAAAAAAACTATTACTTCAGATCTTCATAATCATGATCTGACTACACATTGGCTGATTATGATATTGAGTAAAATTTATCAGGCTCGATTTTATCGACATTCCATGATTAACTTATTAGAAAATTCCTTAAAGTGTACCTTGAATTATATGGTTACTAATTATTAGATAAAGTTGTAAAATTAAGTATTGTGAAGAAATTATGTGAAAATGTTGTTTTCAAGATAAGTGTGATTTCGTTGTTTTGTGTAAGAGAAGTTTATAAATTAAACTATAGATTGACAATATAAAAATAGCAATATCAGATAAATATAATCTATTTGAATATTCATCGCTGTAATCTTTGACAGACTGGTAAAATGGCCAGATTTAATGGTTTAAATCTTGGGACAGATAAGGCAGTTTTAGATGAAGCTTTTGATAGCTTCTAATGTTCAAGCAAACAAATTTAGTTCAAATACTAAAATTCATTCAAATTGAAAATATCAAAAATCATTCGCTGTAAAAATATTTAAAAAAAATCACAGGAAAAATATCAAAAATAATTCAAAGTGAAAATATTAAAAATCATTCACAGGGAAAATATAAAAATTATTCACAGTGAAAATATTAAAAATCTTGAGTGAAAATATTAAAAATCATTCAGAGCACATTTTAACATCAAAGTAAAGCGTTGTTGGATTTAAGAGAAAACATTATTTTTTAGAATATTTCTTTAAATTCTATAATGGTTTCTTTCTAAGGAATTTCCTTTAAGTTGAAGAATGTTGCTGAAACTGCCCAAGTACTGGTTCATATAGATATTGCCAGTGAAGGTTAACAAAATAAACAACTGCATAGTAGTAAATTAAACTGATGCATGTGCCTTTGTTTGCCGCTTTCATACTGTTTGTTGTGATGTGAATACCCTATATTTATTGATGGTTTCATCAATAATTCATTTCACATTCATGCTCCACACATGTTGAACAACACAAATTGAAAAGTGTCCAGTACATGTACTGCTAAAATCCTATATATATGCCTTCATCCACTTGTGACCGAACACCTAATATTCTAGTTTGCCTGTCACAACAAACATGTTTGATTGGAGCATTTTCTATGATTCCTTATATTACCGGGTGTGATGGACATCTTCCTTGGCCTTTCGTGAGGGTTTCTTCCTCGAATTTTTATTTCTGATTTTGTGATATACACGTATATATCTTGTAGATGATAATATTCAATTTATAGTTAAATTGTATTATTTTTTTTATGTTAAAACTTTGGGGATGTTGGTGTGCTTGTCGATTTACCCCGTAAAGAAAATTTATATGTGTGTCAATTTGAAAATTTCTTAACTAAAGATTACTCAAGTATTATTATCTATGATATTAAATTTTGATTTGCTTGTTTACATTTTTCATGTTATATTTAGTAAGCAGTAAGATGCAAACTTGCAAATTCTCACTCATGAAATAAGAAGAATCAGTACATTGGTTTGATAAGATTTGATTATCATTTGCCATAATAAAGATATTGGCTGACTGTTTTAAAACCTGACAAAGGCATAATTTCATGTATATACATTTCTCCCGATAGAAAATGAGTAATTTCAGTTCACCAAAGTCAAACTGAACTTCAGCTATATGATCTTGATGATAGCGTTAGGGATATATAGCCATTTGACCTTTTTTCTTTTGAACCAGAATTGGACAACTAAATATAATTAGTTTTAGGAAAAATTTGACAGAAGCATATGGTTCTGAGAGGCAGATTCTAAAATAGGAAAAGTATTTTTGAAGTAGCTTAAGACTGCTTTGCCATAATTACAGAAATATCCAGTGAGCAATACAGGCCCCATGAGCCTCTTGTATTTAATTATATTAAACTGGAAACTCTTAAATGTTGAAAATATTACGTTTTCTTTTGGTTGTAACGAGATTGTTCTGCTGGTTGTGCATTAATTTCTGAAATAGTTTGGATTACTACTATATAATGAAGTGGAGCATCAGAAATTTTTATTTTTGTTTTACAGCCATTCCAATCATCCCTGATGACAACGCCAACCCGTCTGAGGTAGGCTTGATTGTGGGGATAGTAACCGGGGTCTTCTGCCTGCTTCTCTTCATCGCTATATTGGCCGTATGCTGCCACAGACGTGCCCAGAAGGCTAAAATCCTGTACAAGGCGAACCAGACGAAGCAACCTTTGGATCAGCAAGGGAGAGCACCCTCCACTGTAGGGTTTACAAATAATGCTGTACAAAACGGCTACGCTCATGAGTCATCCCCGAGAGCTAAAACAAAGTTATTATCAGAGACGGATGGCTCCAGCAGCCCTCGTCAAAAGACTCTTAACTTCCACTCCAGTACAAAATCTGAGGACAGTAGGAACGTTCAAGGAAAACAAAACGGTACTAGAAGTGAGTTCCAGGATGATGACGACACTTACGATAAGACAGAAGATATGAAAAGACCTCCCAAATCACCATTCTTGTCGGCATTATCATCAAACTCAAAGTTCAAAGCTTCAAAAACATCGAATAACAGAGATGCAGACGAAAGGGAGAAGAGGATTTCGTCATCCTCTTCATTAGGGTCCTCTGGAGTATCCCGCGACTCCCCACCTCCCCTTCCTATTGTGCCTGTGTCTAAATCTCCGACTAATAAAAGGCGGACTCATGCCAGTATCCGCAGGGCATATCGGACAGCTTCCTCCTCTGAGGAGGAGTTTAATCAAATGGCTAATGCTAGCGCCCAAAGGGACGACAGTGGCCCCTCATCCACAGAGACGGCTAACAATAGGGAGATTCAGAAAATAAATACTAAACATTCTCTCAAACCTGACAAGAACAAGAAAAAAGGGAACAAGAAAGACATGAAACTGGAGAATTACGAACCCACATCTGGAAACTTTCAGAAAAACACAGCAAGGGCTAGCAAAAGAGCCCAGAAATCGCCACGCCTTGGAAACCGTAGTGAAGGGTTCGGTCACCGGAGGAAAAGGAGTGATGGTCGTAGTGACGGAGAAGAGTCTAGACCTGGAACGCCAACCAGCATGTACGATTTAGAGTCACTACCTCGTAAGTATTGCCGATCAACATGTACGATTTAGTCACTACCTCGTAAATATTGTCGATCAACATTTACAATTTAGTCACTACCTTGTAAGTATTGCCGATCAACATATACGATTTTGTCACTACCTCGTAAGTATTGCCGATCAACATGTTCAATTTAGTCACGACCTTGTAAGTATTGTCGATCAACATGAACAATTTTGTCACTACCTCGTAAGTATTGTCGATCAACATGTACAATTTAGTCACGACCTTGTAAGTATTGTCGATCAACATGAACAATTTAGTCACGACCTTGTAAGTATTGTCGATCAACATGAACAATTTTGTCACTACCTCGTAAGTATTGTCGATCAACATGTACAATTTAGTCACGACCTTGTAAGTATTGCCGATCAACATGTACGATTTAGTCACTACCTTGTAAGTATTACTGCTCAACATGTACGATTTAGTCACTACCTTGTAAGTATTGCAGATCAATATGTACGATTTAATCACTACCTCGTAAGTATTGCCGATCAACACGTACGATTTAGTCACTACCTCGTAAGTATTGCCGATCAACATGTACAATTTAGTCACTACCTCGTAAGTATTGCCGATCGACATGTACGATTTAGTTACTGCCTCGTAAGTATTGTTGATCAACATGTACAATTTAGTCACTACCTCGTAAGTATTGCCGATCAACATGTACGATTTAGTTACTGCCTCGTAAGTATTGTTGATCAACATGTACGATTTAGTTTCTACCTGTTATCCGCAACCAGAGTTTACAACATTTATAGACACAAACTCTGTGATTATTTGAAAGTAGCACTCAGATCTTCCACAGAACTAAGTTAGAATGAAGCCTGTCAAATCAATCCAGCCAGATCTTAACGATGACTTTTTTCTGTTTTCCCAGCTCTTACACGATCGTCCTCCCGCCAGTCTCTCTATGCTTCACGTTCTTCCCTCTACCGACGGCGGGGCAGGAAAGGATCATATGCGGAGTCAGTTGCATCAACTAACTATATCCGTGATGACATGGAAGTTGGGCGGCACTCTCGTTCTTACTCTCAGGACTATGATGATGATGATGAGACTGATGGAGGTTATGAACGACCAATCAGTCGTCATGAAAGAGAGAGAGTGTTCCGCTCGATGGGTGAACTTGGAAGGGAGACAAAAGAACGATCAACGCAGACACTGCGGGAGACTGCCACACAGACCGGAATGGACCAGTCGGTTATTATGCAGCCGAAACGTGTGGTCAAGAAAAAGAAAAGATCCAAGTCAATGTCGGCTGTGGGGACACAAACGACCAAGGGTTCGAAGAAGGCAGAGAAACCTGAGACAGAAACTGAAGACAACTTAGGAGAAACCTAAACCTAAACCCAAGCCCAAACCTCGAAAGTCTATGAACTCTCTCAGTGCCGTCTCTGCAGTAGAAGATTCTGATGATGGTAAGAAGAAGAAAAAGAAGAAAAAACGAGCGAAATCTCGTGAGGATTTGTCCCATGCTGATAGACCTGCTCTACCACCAGAAGAACAACAGCCAGATACACAGGTTCCAGGTCAGCCCTACCTCCAGTATAATATGCCCCCAGGAGCAATGCCTGTACAAATGGTCCCTGGTGGGTACCCTGGGGCCGGTGTCCCAGTACAGGGCTATCCTTCTGGGTACCCGGGTGTCACAGCACCATATAGTGTCAATCCACAGACTGGCTACATAATGGCACCACAGCCAGGACATGTCCCACAGCCAGGACAACACGTCCCACAGCCAGGACAACACGTCCCACAGCCTGGACAACACGTCCCACAGCCAGGACAACACGTCCCACAGCCAGGACAACACGTCCCACAGCCTGGACAACATGTCCCACAGCCAGGACAACATTTTTCACAGTCTGGACAACAAGTCCCACATCCAGGTCATCACGTCCCACAACCAGGACAGCATGTGCCACCACAGTCAGCACACATTCCTGGTAAACCTCGCAAGTCCAACTGGGACATGCTATGTGCAATGACGGATGGCGACAACCAGCAGAAACCGGCAGCCATGACTGAGACCGGATCTTTAGCTAGTTCAGTATTCACATACAACCCTCCCTCACATATAGGTCATCCCGGCATTCCTGTCGTTCAAGGTCACCCACAGCAGCCTGGCGTTGTTAACCAGGCATACTCGAATGTGGCCTTCCCTCCTGGAATGGCTGCTGTGCCGCAGGCAGAGACAATGCCACGTGTGCCACCATCATACATGGATGCAATAAACATGGACACCATGTCTGGCCCACCATCATCCGGACCACATTCCAATCAGTCTGGGTCGTTATCCCAGTCCGGCAGTGATACCGGATTTCCTGTTCTCCATAATGACACAACCAACCTCCTGCCCAAGAAGTCGTCCTGGGAGGTTTTGAAGGAAATCACAGACGGTCAAAAAAATGAAAGTGTCGTGTGATGTTTTACTGTTAATGTATATTTGTTTATCAGTGTGTTCTAGCCTAGAGAGTAAGTTATTTGTATGAAGGTTTTACTATGTAGCCTTGCTCAAGCTCTACTGTATGCACAGTATTTGGTAGTGGGAGACGTGATACTTGTATAAGTGCTTGGCTTATCAAGACTTCAATGCCTCATTACTGTCAACTATCAATTTAATCATCAATTTTTTTTCTGCGGGCTACCTTATTTATGTTATTAGACTGGCCTTTCGTCCATGGTATGTCCGTTTGTTAGTCAAGCCCATAACACTCCTTGTTATTGCTATTTCTCGAAAGTGTTGACAAGATCTTGGTTATGTTCAGTATGAGGTCAAGTTCAGCAGGCTGCATTTTGAGCCCGATTGGATATTCAAGATGGCTGCCAAATCGCCATTTTGGATTTTTGATACCATTATTTCTGTTAACAAATCTTGAAGCTTTATGTTCATATTAAGTATAAAAACAACTGAAAATACAGACGAGATATTTAACTATAATTCTAACTCAAAATTGATAAAAAGAAGTCAAAGTACACTCAAAATAAAGTTTAAATTTACATGAAGTAAAAGAAATAGACCAGGGGTTTCAAATGTTGTGCATGACAAATTTTGAACTGTTATTCGTTTTTCAAGATGGTTGACAACCACCATTTTAGATTTTGACGTTTGAAGTAATTTACTGCTGTTGTTCAGTAAATAGCAATGGGATGTTTATGAACTAATATTCAGTATAAGTCCCAGTTGTGTTGGACTCTTTGTGGATTTGCAGCTATTTTGGTTTTGTCATAATGAAGCAAGAACTTCAATATAACTTGAGAGTGTGGCTTCTATAGTTAGTTCACCGCCATATTGTGGACGTATCTATTGCTGGAGACAAAATCAGAGGATCTGTGTGTTTTAATAAAAGGTTGATTTTGCTAGAAACATGTTGGAAAGGTACAGAACGTACAAAAGGTACACAATGTACGAAAGGTACACAATGTACAATACAGATGTGTAACTGATTATTATACCAGTGTCTGAGATGTCATGTTACTTATTTCACTCGTGCCATAGCTATATGTTAATTTCTCGGCCCACCCTCATCATGTTGGGCTATTCAAATCGTCCTGTGTCCGTGGTCCATACGATCGTCTGTAAACAATTATTGTTAACGTTATTTCTCGAAAAGTGCTGGAAGAATATTCCTCAAATTTTACATGAAGGTTCCCCTTGTTCAATAGTTGTGCCTGTTCAATTTTGATTTTGATCATGAAATCAATATGGCTGGCACACAGCCTTCTTGGATTTTGACAATTGAAGTTTGTTATTGCTATTTATTGAAAGGTACTTGAGGGCTATTTCTCAAACTTTACATATAAGTTTCCCTGGTTCCCTTGTTGTGCTTATTCAGTTTTGAGTCTGATCGGGAAAACAAAATGGCAGGTAGGCGCCATCTTGGATTTTGACAGTTTAAGTTATTCTTAGATCTTTCTTAGATTTCCTATGAGGGTCTTCCATGTTATCAAATTTTTGAGAGGAAAAAAGGGAAATGTAGAGAAAAGTTTAGTCTTAAACTAAAAAAGATTATACAATGGTGGGTGCTAAGATCCCTATGGGATCTCTTGTTTTGTAAATGCAAATTTTTTATGGGAATAAATTAATTTAAATCTTGGTGGTGCCAAAAACATCACTTTAATCAAAACAAGCTTTAAGATATTATTAAGATTCTGTATTTTTCATAACAATACGTGTGTATTGCAAGGTTCTGAAATTTTTCTTAGTTTATTTATTTTGTGTAAAATTAATATAACAGCAGCATGTCAGCATGGGTTTGAATTGGTATGAATTGAAGTTGATGTTTTGATAAAACACTAACATGTAGTATTACATTTGGTGTATTAATAACATCGTCATTCCCAGATACAATTGCTACTCTGAAGTTGTCGTGTTATAAGAGGTTCATCAACAGTTACAATCATTTCATACAAACTTAATAAAACCTATAGTAATTAGAATTATTCACAATTAAATTATTTAGGATCTTGTTATAATGATTCAAAGAAAAAGATTTGCATGAAATTGTATTAGATCAAATTGTCTCTGGTCCATTGTCTGTTTGTAAACAGTTGTGGTTTTAGCCATTTCATGAGAAACATATTCTCGCTTTTCCTATGTACAGTTGTTTGCCAAAAGTAAGTTCCCAAAATCTAATTCTACCATATACTATATGGTAGCTATATATATAGTAGTCTTATTGAATAAAGTTTTTAATGAATTTTCCTGAATTTGTTGAAAGGCCGATTTAAGCAAAAGTTTGCATACTGAAAGATATTGGTTAAATATTCCTTTTCATAATATTTTCATTCATTTCCATTACTATTAACTAGAGAAAGCAAAAATTATTTACAACATGTATTTTTTCGCATTGCCATTTTGATGATACAGAGTAGTTCGGTAAGCATATATGGAGGAACAAGGTGCCATGGGAAATTTTGGTTTTGTTATTGATTTTAATTTCTTCCAACCGTTAAGTTACATGAGCAAACTCTAGATATTCCTTTTTCAACACACAAATTTTCGTTAAAATCCATCAATGAATTAAGTTGGGGTAATTGATAGCAAAAGGTTGAAAATACAAATAATTTATGGCTCTGCTTAAGGTGCCTATATTAATTTTTGCATGCACTAATCAGAATATGAAATAGTTGACAAATGGCCATTTTGAATTTTGACATTTGCTATTCCACAGAGGTACCGTATTACATAATCTTTCTTAAATGTATTGGAATCCCTCGGTAAATATTGACACTTATCAGAAAAATAGAATTGGCTGACAATTAGCCATCATGATTTCAGACTTCATTTGTTAGCACTATTTCTCAGGAAGTTTTTTTATGGATCTTTCTCAAATTCATAGGTAGGTTCTCTCAGGTTTTTCTTGTTGTATGTTTAACTTTGAGACTGATTGTATAAGCTTCAGTACATGTAGTTTGTATCCCTGTTTCTCTGTGGATTTCTGAAATTTTTGAAAATTTTTGTAGATTCTTCTTTGTCTCTAGTTGTACATGTTCAAGTTTTAATTAGGGGCTGATCAGAAATAGAGTAATTTTTGTGACTTTAACATGAAATAATTATTAAGTAAAAAATGGAGAAAAGGTATAGAGAAGTGTATGCAATGCAAACATTTACAAAATATTTTGTTGTGTTAACTAATCTTGTTTGTGTATGAGATTCATTATTGATTTTATGTTTTTGATGGCTTTATTAAGATTAATATAAGATATACTATACGTGTAGTAAAATAACATATAATATGTTTATACAATCTCATGGTTTTCATTTTACTTGACTTTTTTGGGTACAATTACGACAAAATCTAAGAATACTTTAAATATGAAACAAACAACAACAAAAACCATTGTAAATTGTCTGTAAATAACAGATGTACAAAGGAAGTACCATTGAGTATTTCTTGTTAGTTTAATGAGCTACTAGTCTATGACTAATGCTCATAAAAGATTTTCCTAGGTTTTACCTGATACTTGTTCACTGAGGGGAAATTCTGAACGATTATTCAAGGGAGACATTTCACCAAAAAGATGAAGTGTATCTGAGCTCCTGTATTGGTAAAGTTTGATTTTGTTCACAGGGCATTTTTTTTTGAAGGATTATTATTCAAGGGAGATAATTCAATAAGAATTACGGTGATGAAATGTGTCAATGATATATGGCCTTGTATGAGTCAAAATATAGTGTTAGACGGAAAAGAATCGATGGTAAATCTTCATATCTAAGACTGAAATAAAAAATGTTTCCAGTCTGCTTTCCTACAATGCGTAGATATTTCCATTGGTGCGAGTTGATCAATTATTATTTCTTTTTGATAGCTAATAAATTTCATTTTCCTATCAATTCATCAAGATATTTTGTATTTCAATAATACTATTTTTTTTAATCAACATTCATCAACCATTTAAGCTAGATTTCTATTTAGATAAAGTAAAAACCACACTAACATAGCTGTTTGCATGATACTAGAATATCAAATTAAAAGGTGAGAATGGGGAAACGGACGACTACGACCTCAGCTGACCTGAGTGCAATGCTTGTTCATTTCATATAGACAAATTATTTCATCAAAAGTTATTATGACAATGGTTGGTTTGGTTACTACATCTTTATAATCAATTTTCACAAACATTTTACTAAATATTTTTAATTTTTGTAATTAGTATTTTTTTTTTTATTTACAAGCAAATCAGGGTTTGCAGGGTCCATTGAACAAAACCTTTACGTTTTATCATTTTTTTTTCTGAATATCCACATTTATTGTCTGAATGTAACATCTATATAACAATCAGTTCGGAATCTATATCTATATATATAGTACGTGGTCTCTCTCATCGTAATTGTACGTATTTATAAACATCTAGTGAATTAATAAAGTCCTTGTACCGTATTAGTCTGTCACCCGTTCTTCTAGAATAAATGTGTACTTTCTGTATTTAGATAATGTATGTCTTTAATTTCCTACTCTATATTGCAATTACAAAAAGTAAGTTCAACATTTTTATTTTCAAATTCAGTCCATTTACCGTATTAGTCTGTCACCCGTTCGTCTAAAATAAATGTGTACTTTCTGTATTTAGATAATGTATGTCTTTAATTTCCTACTCTACATTGCAATTACAAAAAGTAGTTCAACATTTTTATTTTCTGACAATTCCTCACACCACAAATGTAGACACATTTTGTGTACTTCACAAATATTCTCATATACAGGTCACTGTGACCTATATTATATGCTTTAGTGACTAAGATTAAGTCTTTAATTCATTGCATTTATCAGTAATCCCCATTTCCATCGATGTAAAATTGTCACGATGTATATTTTAGTCATGAACTGCTATGCTTTAATCATCCCTCATTGTAAATGACATTGACATTGTAAATGACATTGTAAATGACATTGACATTGTAAATGACATTGACATTGTAAATGACATTGTAAATGACATTGTAAATGACATTGACATTGTAAATGACATTGTAAATGATCACTTTACTATCATAGTCGTATTTTTATATAATTTCTTGCCATTATGCATATGTACTATATCTACAATTTTTTTATTTCAATTGTTTTAAAAACATAATTTTTCAGTTTCATTAATTATAAATCAGAATGTATGTGTGATTTTCAAGTTTCATACATATAAATCGGAATGTATGTGTGATTTTCAAGTTTCATACATATAAATCGGAATGTATGTGTGATTTTCAAGTTTCATACATATAAATCGGAATGTATGTGTGATTTTCAAGTTTCATACATTTTCAAGTTTCATACATATAAATCGGAATGTATGTGTGATTTTCAAGTTTCATACATATAAATCGGAATGTATGTGTGATTTTCCAGTTTCATACATATAAATCGAAATGTATGTGTGATTTTCAAGTTTCATACATATAAATTGGAATGTATGTGTGATTTTCAAGTTTCATTATTATAAATCTGAACTAAGTGCTGTACATTCCTAATATATTGGTACCTATCCTAATAGATTGCATTGTTTACCAGCAATATTTCCACTCGGGTTTCTGATCCTGTTTCACATACTTAGACCTGATTTACAATTTCTAGGAGTTGATGTCCATTTATGCACTTCTAATCGGAGAGATTTTGTGAATGTGTCTAGTCATTTTCTAATTAATGACTAGTTTTAGTATAATTTGTATGATATATATATCTACATCTATATAAATCTTCACAATGTCATGATCTGCAGTAGTTGATCTACTAAATTTTTATTTGTTGACAAATGTTAAAAAAAGTCACCATTTTTTTATGTACGTCATATATTAGTTAACTATATTTCATTCAACATTCAACTTCAATTTCTGTTTATTATCTGCATTCGATCACAACTTTTGTAAATAAAGAGTAAATCTATTGAGAAAGCTGTTTTGTGATGTCTTTAAGATTTGAATATTTAAAGTAATGATGTTCTGGCTTTTGTTGATAACAAAGATTTCTGGTAGAAATGCCTGGTCAATAGTCCAGCTACAGCTATATATAAATCAACAGTGGTCACTCAATAATCCAGTTACAGTTATATATAAATGGACAGAAGTCACTCAATAATCCAGTTACAGTTATATATAAATGGACAGAGGTCACTCAATAGTCCAGCGACAGTTATATATAAATGGACAGAGGTCACTCAATAGTCCAGCTACAGATATATATAAATGGACAGAGGTCACTCAATAGTTCAGCTACAGTTATATATAAATGGACAGAGGTCACTCAATAGTCCAGCTACAGTTATATATAAATGGACAGAGGTCACTCAATAGTTCAGCTACAGTTATATATATAAGTGGACAGAGGTCACTCAATAGTCCAGCTACAGATATATATAAATGGACAGAGGTCACTCAATAGTTTAGCTACAGTTATATATAAATGGACAGAGGTCACTCAATAGTTTAGCTACAGTTATATATAAATTAATGGACAGAGGTCACTCAATAGTCCAGCTACAGATATATA
Source organism: Pecten maximus (assembly GCF_902652985.1). Classification (NCBI taxonomy): domain Eukaryota; kingdom Metazoa; phylum Mollusca; class Bivalvia; order Pectinida; family Pectinidae; genus Pecten; species Pecten maximus. The sequence goes on from NC_047021.1 coordinate 45,522,482, forward strand.
TAAATGGACAGAAGTCACTCAATAGTCCAGCTACAGATATATATAAATGGACAGAGGTCACTCAATAGTTCAGCTACAGTTATATATAAATGGACAGAGGTCACTCAATAGCCCAGCTACAGATATATATAAATAGACAGAGGTCACTCAATAGTCCAGCTACAGATATAGGAAAAACACAGCAGGTTGAGTTTATTGCTGTTGTCATTATAGAAAAACAGCAGGTTGAGTCTATTCTGTTGTCATTATAGAAAAACACAACAGGTTGAGTATATTATGTTGTCAGTTATAGAAAAAAACAGCAGGTTGAGTCTATTCTGTTGTCAGTTATAGCAAAAAAGCAGGTTGAGTCTTTTCTGTTGTCAGTTATAGAAAAACACAACAGGTTGAGTCTATTCTGTTGTCAGTTATAGAAAAAAACAGCAGGTTGAGTCTATTCTGTTGTCAGTTATAGAAAAAAACAGCAGGTTGAGTCTATTCTGTTGTCATTATAGAAAAACACAACAGGTTGAGTCTATTATGTTGTCAGTTATAGAAAACACAGCAGGTTGAGTCTATTCTGTTGTCATTATAGAAAAACAGCAGGTTGAGTCTATTATGTTGTCAGTTATAGAAAAAAACAGCAGGTTGAGTCTATTATGTTGTCATTATAGAAAAACAGCAGGTTGAGTCTATTCTGTTGTCATTATAGAAAAACACAACAGGTTGAGTCTATTATGTTGTCAGTTATAGAAAAAAAACAGCAGGTTGAGTCTATTCTGTTGTCAGTTATAGCAAAAAAGCAGGTTGAGTCTTTTCTGTTGTCAGTTATAGAAAAACACAACAGGTTGAGTCTATTCTGTTGTCAGTTATAGAAAAAAACAGCAGGTTGAGTCTATTCTGTTGTCAGTTATAGAAAAAAACAGCAGGTTGAGTTTATTCTGTTGTCATTATAGAAAAACACAACAGGTTGAGTCTATTCTGTTGTCAGTTATAGAAAAACACAGCAGGTTGAGTCTATTATGTTGTCATTATAGAAAAACAGCAGGTTGAGTCTATTCTGTTGTCATTATAGAAAAACACAACAGGTTGAGTCTATTCTGTTGTCAGTTGTAGAAAAGAAAATGGTTGGGAGTGAATGGAAACCAGTTAGCTGGACAAAATAAAAGGCATACGGACAAATAATCTATGATGGTGGACTAGATAGCTGTTCAAATTACTTCAACTGTTGGTATGGCAAGCTGTTCTGGGGGGGAAAAGTTAATTCATGCAGCTGTTGTTTCTCCTGAACTTAGTCGAGTACTGGTGTGCTCTTATATGCCATTAATTCTATGCTAAAACATAATTTCTCAAATAGCAAAAGCTTCAAACTTGCATTTAATATAAATTTCACATATCATATTTGAACTTCAAATGAGCAATTGAAGGGATGGAGTCGTTACATATAGGCTAGTAAAATATTAGTTGTGCAAGTCCGTATTTAAAAAAAATGATTTATTAATATATTATTTATTTATATTGATGGTATAGTTAATTTATTAATATCAATAATTCATTAATAAATGCCTCTTTCTTTTTTTATCCATTCATTGGACACTAAGTACCCTAAAAATTAGCAATATCAATTTTTAAGAATTAATAATTCTTTTTTTTCGTGTTAATAATTACCTGGGTAATTTATTAATTCAATAAGATGATTATAAGTATTGATAAATTAATAATTAATATTATGAAATGATGGATAAATATCAATGAATAACTATTAATATTTAGAAATACCACTCATTTAATTACCAATAAAGATTAATTGATATAAATCCATAATTGATTTTATGATTTATGAACAATATTTCTTAATATCAACAATTTATTTCTTAATATTAAAAAAATCATTTATTAATGTTTTATTTTACTAAAAATCAAAGAATAGTTAATGTTAAGAAATTATTTCTTAATATTAATAAACGTCCTTTTTTCCACTTGCCATATATATCGTGTTAAGTTAATTGGTACTTTAAGATATTATGATATTAGTTGATACACACTGCAGAATTTTGCCTGGCATAAAAACCAGGCAATTGGTGCACAGGGGCATGTCTAGTCTTCTATTAAAACAAGAAATATCTTTAAGCAAGAAATGTCTTTAAAAAGATAAACGGCATAGTTTTAATGCTGGTTATTATAATGTAGAACTGCTGGTGAAATAAATTAACCAACTAATACGTTTCAGCACGGATAACAAAATGATATCAGTTTGAATCATTTTGGTGATAATGCCATGCGCGTAGCCAAGTTATTTTGTATGTGTATGCAGAGAAATGAAATGAGGGGTGAATGAGTACCGTATTATGATATACAGTTACATGTAAGTGTTTGGACAATTTAAGTCCGTCATTTAACGATGTCCGAATAGTTACGTTGTCCTGTTTTCTTGAAACGACGAGCCCTGTACAGCATTTAGAATGATAATTTGTGTTGACTTTACCTTATTTTGCACGCTTGGAACACGTTTACATAATGTCCGAATATGTGTTCAATAACCATACGTAGATAACCATAGTCCATTGGGCAAAGCAATACCTTTCCTGTGGGAAGGGCTGTAAGAGAAAGAAATCAAGACCAAAAACCTGAGATCAACCTTGTATTTAAGTCGCGTTACCGTAACACGACGTTTTGGGATGATCATTGCGACAATGGGTGATGTTTTCATGACGGTATGTGTAGGTAAAATACATTTATATATAAAAAATACAGTTGTAGTTATAAAAGTTCGATTCCAGTAAAGTCGAATTGAATTTAATATAAATAAATCTTTCAACTGTACCGGTGGTCATAACATAGCACGACATGTGTTCTAGAGTTAAGTTAAAAGTTGGAATTATAACGATCATCATTATACTCAGAGAGGGGGTTGATTGACGAGGATTAATGTCCTTGTTCCGGTTATAGCCGAGCCTAGGACACTCTCTCAGATAGGGGTCAGAGTTCAGAAGCTTAACTACCAGGGAACTGTGTTCATGTGACAACCCAGGCAAGCCAGGAAAACCACACTTGGTCTCGTTTGGAGACGTTAATCCCACTATTTAGCAGCCTTGATATATAAGGCAAAACATTCGTGACAGCGTTGGTGTGCAAACATAACGATTTAAAAATACATTGATTTACTAATTTCATTGAAGATCAGACAAAGAGTTCATATATAATATCAAAATCTGTACATTTGAAAATTAGATTTCTGTGTCTATCTGCGTTCAGAAAGCTGTGTTTCATTATATTCAATAACATTCCTAAGCATTCGTATAGTAACGTTCACCTAACGTTTGAAAGCAAACGATTTCCTTAAAAGTATTGATTCATTTCTGCATCTTACCAACTGTCATGTAGTGAGGAAAATTCCAATAGTGAATTGTGTACTCTATGCGCATATATAACTCCGGACCTGTTCTTTTGGTTAATGTTTTATAATTCATTTTAAGATTAACAGTAACAAATATGTAAATCAGACTTCACCCTGGTTTCCGGTTGTAAGTAGTCCTTTATAGGAATGGCACCAAAGGGAGGACGGTGGGCTAGATCAGACCCCAGAAAATTTTTTAAATGTTACTATGCCCAAATTTCAAATCATATTTAAATGACCTATTTAAATATGTAAATGAGATATTATCTCTAATTTTCACTATTCGCTCATTCACTACGTGTACGTTTAACAGGCGCTTATTTTACTTTTCTTAATTGAGAAAGTATAAGATTAATTTTTTCTACAAGTTTCATGCAATTTGTGCCGAAATACACATACATGTATTTCGAAAAAAAAGTTTTTCTCGTTGTTCATTCATTCATTCTTTAATTCCTCATAAAGAGATACATAGAAATTCAAATTAATAAATACATTGCAATCATTTTCTTTTACAGTCTATGGTTTTCAAGATTGAAGAGAAAAAATAATTTGTCGCGTTCGCATCGCGGAGCGCGTGTCTGTTGATTTAGTTTTGGTCGTTGGGTGCGAGAAATGCATGTGACGCAGCTCTCAGAAAGCGAGTGGCCATTATCTGGAAGGTTTTGGAGTCCTCATTACTTTCCTGTTCTTGTCCAAAAATGATTTGGACAAATCCTTCATCTGATGTATTGTCTAGAATTAAAAACATTTCAATCCCACACAAGTCCAGCACGTCTGTCAGAAACCTGTCCCTCACAGAATACGTGGCCCCACATTGTGTGACATAATGTCGGATAAGATCTGTTCGTCTTTTCCCACATTTGAGGCATATTTGATCGTTATTCTGAGGCGGGTAAGTAAGTAGCTTCGACACAAATCTCGAGCAATTAAGGTCGGATGTAGATTTCGGGTTGACCCATAGCCCATGGGGATGGATATGCCGATGAACACATTTAAACCTGTCGAAATCGTTGTCTCGGTTCATTCTGTCCGTCCACAATTTTGTTTCGCGATTTCTAATGGAGGAATTTACAAACAGTTTCCATGATAATTTTGATGGAAATTCAGTCTTGGTAGTAATATAGTGTTCAAATAAGTCCATGAGGTTGTATTTCTTAAGGATATCAAACATGTTGGGAATAAAACCTTTCTGTTCATGAATGTCATTATCAATGTAGGTGTATATACACGCATCAGGAAGACTTTTTTGGCAAGAAATTCATTTGGTAGCTTTATAAGTCGATAGAGAAACTGAAGTTTTCGTCTGTCGATTTCTGCGCAAACACGAAAGAGACCAAGCATACTCTCCGCGATATCAGAGCGTGTACGTGCAGGGAAATTCTGTATTTTCCTGGCCGCTAAGTGTTGGAAGCGGGAGAGTTTGTCAATGTCATTTTGTCGCATATTGTTCCACGTTTCGCAACCGTACAATATGGACGGCAATACAACTTTTTTTGTATAAACTGAGGTATGTTAGTGGATTTATGGTAGGGTTATGTGACCCAATGCCAAGAACAGAGAATAGTGATGCGCGTCCTTTCTTACAGCTTTTTTCAATCTTTTTGGAGCATGATAAATTGTTTGAAATCGGTATCCCCAGATGTTCATGAGTCTCTTTCACTTCCAGTTCTATTCCATCTAGGATCCAGTGAAACATATTACTATCGGAACGTCCACCAAATACCACTGTACAACTTTTCGTAGCATTGAATTTAAATTTCCATTGGAACGAATAATTCTGACAAATGTCGAGAAGATTTTGCAGCGCACGCGGTGATAAGGCTAGTAGGGTAATGTCGTCGGCAAGTGTAAGGTTGCCACAGCGGATGGCATTTAGTGGAGCACCATAATTAGAATCGGACAATTCGTTAAGGAGATCGTCAATGAAGATAAGGTAGTATAACGTGGATAGGACTCCTCCTTGTCTCAATCCGCGTTCCATGTCGACCCAGCGGGATGTAGTTCCATTGCATAAGATGGTGCTTTTTAGTCCTGAATATGTGTTCCTGATGATGGTAAGTAATTTCCCTTTGATTCCTTTCTGTTTCAGTTTATACAGGAGTCCCGAATGCCACACGGTGTCAAAGGCGTTCTTTATATCAAGGAAAGCCGCATACATTTTACTGTGCTGTTCAATATTTGCATACAGTGTTTCTTGGAGTAGGAATGATGCTGTTTGGCAGCCGATAAATCGTTGAAAGCCCTGTTGTTGTTCATTCGGGAAGGTTGAGCAGTTTTCCGCGAGCCACGAAGTGAGCCATTTGTGGATAATACTTTCATATAATTTATACACTACCGGTAAGAGCGATATAGGCCGATAGTTGTCAGGGTCCGATCTTGGTTTGTTGTTGCCTTTATATATGGGTATGATGATACCCCTTTTCTATATTTCAGGAATATACGTACTACATGTAATGAGGTTGAACAGCTTCGTCAGGTAAGTAATTAGTGTCCGTCCACCATACTTAAAATGCTCATTGGTCAATCCATCGATTCCCGGGGCCTTCCGTTTATTACTTTTCTGAATAGCTTCTACAATTTCATCGAAAGAAATTTCACGGTTAAGTTCTTCACACGACTCGTCCATCGATACTTCGGTGAATATTTCTGTGGGAGTACGTGTATCGGAATCGGGAGAATGATATAATTTTTCAAAAAAGTTTGCAAATTGATTTGCAATACTTTCCGGGTCACGGGCTATAGCATTGTTCATTTTGATTTCATTACAAATGTTCGGCGGTTGTTTTTTCCGTCGTCTGATTAACTGCCAAAATAGACGTATGTCGCAGTCGGCCGCTACATTCAGTTCCTCGTTCATATTTGTTTCATAGTCGGTATAGGCTTTCTCATGGAGTTCCCGAAAGTGTCTTTTTGCAGCTTTATATTCCCGGTAAGCATCATATTGATTACCTCTAGGTCTCCCAGCTTCTATCCATATTTTCCGTTTGGTTCGAGCGATTTTATGAGAAGTTCGGACATCCTTGGTCCAGTATGGTTTTAATACAGGATTATATTCCGAATGTGGAATGCACTGTTTAGCGGCGTTGTTTAGGATAAAAGTCAGTTGTTCACATAGCATTTCAATGTGTGTACTGTCGTCAATACGGCTTAGATCAGGTAGACTGTTGATTTCAGAATCCACTAATAATTGGTACGCGATGAGGCTATTTATTGTTGCCTTTGTCCATGTAGGGTTAGGTTGTTTTTGTTTAAAAGTGTTGTATCGCGCAACTTCTTGTCTGAACTGTGCTGTGATTGGATGATGGTCAGATGCTATCTCGGTATCTTCAGTTGAGAATACTGTACATGACGATACGCAATCCACAAATGTATCTTGAATCAAAATATAGTCTATAGTTTGCTGGGTTACCGGAAACGTATGGTCATGTCCGGCACACACCTTCGTTTTGTTTAAGGCAGTCATGGCGTGGTCCGTTAGGAATTTATGGAAAATGTCCGATTTCCGTTTTGTATATACTGTAGTACATGAAGCCGTTTCGTATCGCGCATTAAGGTCGCCTGCTATTATAATATGCCCTTGCCCACTTACTTGATCAAATATATCATCCAAGTTTTCAATTTCATCCACGTAATTAGAAATATTATTGTCACTAGGCATGTATAACAATGCTATATAGTTTACATTCAGCACGTATCTGAATACAGTTGTTAGATTGTCTGACATGTGTAAAAGAGCTTTCAGATACCCTTTTCCTCGTGGAATCAATTGAAATCTACTTTTACCTGAAATGGTTTTACATGTACGTCTAACTGCAAAAAAGCAAATACGTGTACTTGAGACATATTTAAAAATATAATCTGTTTAGTATAAAAAAGATAATCTGAATTGTATAAAATAAATATGTATTGTAAAAGGGAATGGTAGGAGAGATAAACAGAAGAAAATTAGGAGAATTTAGAAAATAATTTCCTCTATTTTGAAGGTACAATACCAAATAGACTGATTGATCAAGACAAGAGAGGTGGAGGACGCCAAACCGGAATCAAATTAATAATCATTCAGTAGAGTAAAGTTTAAGTCTATATTAAGTTTTTAAGTCTATATTAGTATATATATCTGGCATCTTTTTTATTTGACAACTAATTTTGAAATTATTTGGATTTATTTTCATTTTCCCAATATTTTGTGTAAACCGTTGGATATCAAAACTAAGTTTTGTGTGCTATTTAGAATTTGCTTCAACCTCTCATATATCCTGCAAATTTTGTATATAAAATGCATAAATTTGGCATTGATCTTTTATGACCTGAATGCTCTAAAATGTTAGCGTACGCATTTTGCAATTCTGACAACCACCAGGGAGCTTTGTTACATCAGGTGTACTATTTTGACTTGTTTCTGATGCTGATGGTTCCTTCGGGGCGAGCTGAAATTTCTTCCAAAGAAACAGGTCTTCTGATTTTTCTTTGTCCCACTTTAACCAACCGATTGATTGCGTTCCCTACCAATGACTAGTTCAATTAGTGGGTTTGACTAGAACCATCACCTAGGGACAGCATTCATAGTTTGTGTATAGATAAGCTCATATAAAGATCAGAGGTTTTTTTCTTTCTTAGTTTTGTTTTGTTTGTTTGTTGGTTTTTGTTGTTGTTGAAAATTGATGTGTACGCAACTGCGTATTTGCGTATAAGGCAGCTACGCGCCTGAATACGACTGCATTTCAATCGGGAATATAATTGTATTAATGTGTCATTTGAAAGATGCATCCACTTATTCAGCTTGCATTCAATCTTAACTTTGTTCCGTTTTTAACTGCATATCTGCATTTTGCATTTACCGCTACATCAGAGACATATAGGCTATACTATTAATATAGGTCTCTGGCTACATTGACCAATCACATACTTCATCTTGACCAGTAACGCCACCTGTCGCGTCATTTCCGGGGACAAAAGAATATTATACGGCTATGCCGAAAAATAGCCAGATCTATATCTTAACGTAAAAACTTTTAATACAACTATTTCTGGCTATTTTTTTTAATAATATCAGAGACCTATATTAAATTAGTATATATATAGGTCTCTGATAAAGGCATCGGTCTTCTCAAAAACTTACATAGAGAAGATAATTAAACCAGAGACGGATACAAGTCTCTGATTAAACTTAAGGTGATAGGGGTATGGTCCTTATTATTCAAAGAATTTCCTCAATACTTTTTAGTTTCAATCCATCGATCGTCGGAACAAACTCGTGTCAAAAAGGTCCCCGTGAAGGGCCCCTTTATAGATTTAACCAATCAAAACATAGATGTTTTTCACTCCGTAAATTCAAGATGTCTGCGCCCATGGTGTGATAAGGACGTGTTGACCAATTGATCACATCCTCTGTGGACAGAAGGTATTTAAAGTTAAAACGTATGGGCATTTGAGTAGTTGTTAACTATGTTACGTGTTAATCAAAATTCCGAACCCAAGCCCATGTAATCGTAACGTGAAATCTCAATCTGGCCTAGACGTGCATGCGTAAACGTTTGGTAGGCCACTGTAGGCTAACATGTTACCAATTTATTTCAGTAATATCAGGGATCACTTTGGGCAGAGATTTGGGGATTTTTACCCATGTTTTTCAAAAAAATCTCATTAAAAATTCAAAATTGTACCTCTTTATACAGACAAATCTCATAGGAATTTTGCTAATCTCGCAAAATCTTCCATAGGTTTTAAGAGCCAGAGTTATCCCTGACTATGAATGAAGGCAAAGCCTTAGAAGAGCGCAGCTATGACAGTAATCACTCGCCGTTAATCATTACAGTCTATGAACACGTACATGTATAGGCCTATGCCTCCACAAGGGATTGAACCCGCGACCCTCTGCTTACTGGTCCGTCGCTCTACCAAATAAGCTCATTTCCCTATAGCTTGCACTTGACATGACTTGTAGTGGTCGACCGATGTAACAGAAAAGCAAGTAGTGTGCCCCCACCGGGATCGAGCCCGCGACCGCGACCCCCAGCTTTACTGGACAGCCGCTTTACAGACTGAGCTAAAGGAAGCTAGAAGGCAATCGTATCACTATATAAACTAGTTACAATTAAAACTTGCGACGTATATCTATATCATCTTTTATTTTATGCATCTGTTTGGTTTTGGTTTTGATTTTAGGTTAAAGCATGGACATCTATTAGTATGTACAATGTATATCTAAGTCCGTGGTTGAAGTAACAAGAAGCAAAATCACTCGCTTAGACTATTATTTGAGATATATATTAATATAATTTTAGGCATGGCCTATGTGAGAGCGCAGCAATCCCGGTGCCCATGGAATTTGAGAAACAAGCACACATAATCTAGTGTACTAGAATAGTAAATCCCACGTTACAAAATGAATATATTTCCAACAGATCTATACACTGGTTTGTAATAAAGTATATATCAACAAGAATTATGATTTAGATAACTTACTACAAAAACTAATCGTAGAATAAGTCTTAAAATAGACTGATTAAGCGATGACAAGGTGACGGGACAGCAGATCTCGCAGATGAGCAGCAGACGACAACAAACAAATTCGGAAGTCCTCTTTATTTTATGTGCTATACTTGGTAAACTTGTATGCAACTCGAACGGACCGGAGCTGCACTCGTAAAACACCGGAAATATTTTCGTTGAAAATTATACCGTTACGTTTTGAATATAAAAAATTAAGAACTTGTTCGTGATAAATTTTATTAACAAATTCTAACTAGTGTGAAGTCAAACATTTGCATATTTTTAAAATCTTGATATTTTGTAATCTCCCGAGAATGTGACTTTGAATACAGTCTTGCGCAACACTGGATCTTGTCGTGACTTCCTGTTTCCGGTTACTGAGAAAGTTTTTGAACTCTAAGTATATTGGGGGAAAAGGGGGGGTTTCCGAGACATCTCTACCATTAAGTTCGCTACGCGAACAGGCTTCGCCCGTTCGAGCTGCGCTCTCTATAAACATCCAGGTTTTTAATCTGAAGTGAGTGCATATTGGACGAATCATGAAATTTTATTAATATAATACAAGTTTTGATGAAATTTTATGATAAAAAATGCAGCAACTACTGCAATTAATACAATCTATACCCACTTTGAAAATACAGAAGTTATTCGTTTCCCGTAAAATATCACATATTTCACAGAAACCTGGACGACGAAAAACTCTTAAAATATATGCGCTGAGAAAGCGCGGGAATCAGTGGCATAATCTTTGACGTTGAATTCTTATGACATCACACTTGACGACAATACAGCACCATTCTGAATGGGGTGTTCCACTGGGTAATATTTCAGGGTTTTCGGTTGTAACCTGGAAAGTTGTGCTTACAATATGCTGTTATCTAATGATAATACAATTAAAAACTGTTCTATATAATGCACATATGCAGCAAAATTACCTCTTATTCTACTCTCGCATCCAATTTGATCAGCAGCGAAACTGGGAGGGTTCCGATTTAGGTCACCAACGAAATATCTAAAGCGAATCAAATTCGCAAAATATATTTACCTCATACGTCAAAAGATGAATCAGGCCTTTGACATGGGTTGTGTGAATATATAAAAAATTAAGTAATTTTAATTAACTTTCAGTTATTTGTTTCGATGAGAGAGAAATCTTTCAGATCTCGTCGTGTTGGGAACGAGATTTCAAACATGGCTGCCTCTACTGGAGGTGCGACTTTTCCCGCGGGACACGATTTCAAAGTTGAAGGGGTATAGAATTGATTGAAAATATAGCTTATATACTTGTTGTCTGAAAGAGAGCTTCGCTCACGCTGAGCTGTGCTCTTATCATCTATAAATCACTATTTATGCTAGCAATTTCATATTTTCTACCATAATAATTGCATTTATTATTTAACTCCATACTATATTATTTCAATACAATTTTCACCTACATGTCAAAATATAATGTTTCTCAACCTACAAAATGAAATGGGAAATGGTTCATGGGATGCGATGTTATCACAAGCATGATTATGGATTCACTTATTTGCAGGTTGCATCAAAGACATGTATACATTTTTATATTATACATAGTAAGACGAAGGTAAAACCTTGATTGGATGGTTGACCCAATGTATATTAGTCTAGATTTAAAAGTATTTATGTATAATTACTGGACAGTTCTACATACTGTTCAGTGTTGGTATCTGTTCGATCAAGGAAATTATAAATGAAGTCACCTTTTCTGTTCCACCTTTTGTTAGGTCTCCTTTAATATTGGATATCAACCAGAATCGTTCACACAGCATTGACAATCTACTCCCAAATAGACCAACTCCTAAACTAAAACTACTTCTCATGTTTAAATACCTCTGTCTCTTTCCCTTCCAGAGCTCTGACCTACATTCCTGATGGTATCCCCTCTGTCTCTCCCTTCTGGGAGCACCGACCTACATTCCTGATGGTATCCCCTCTGTCTCTCCCTTCCAGAGCTCTGACCTACATTCCTGATGGTATCCCCTCTGTCTCTCCCTTCTGGGAGCACCGACCTACATTCCTGATGGTATCCCCTCTGTCTCTCCCTTCCAGAGCTCTGACCTACATTCCTGATGGTATCCCCTCTGTCTCTCCCTTCTGGGAGCACCGACCTACATTCCTGATGGTATCCCCTCTGTCTCTCCCTTCCAGAGCTCTGACCTACATTCCTGATGGTATCCCCTCTGTCTCTCCCTTCTGGGAGCACCGACCTACATTCCTGATGGTATCCCCTCTCTCTCTCCCTTCTCGGAGCACCGACCTACATTCCTGATGGTATCCCCTCTGTCTCTCCCTTCTTGGAGCACTGACCTACATTCCTGATGGTATCCCCTCTGTCTCTCCCTTCTGGGAGCACCGACCTACATTCCTGATGGTATCCCGCTGTCTCTCCCTTCTGGGAGCACCGACCTACATTCCTGATGGTATCCCCTCTCTCTCTCCCTTCTCGGAGCACCAACCTACATTCCTGATGGTATCCCCTCTGTCTCTCCCTTCTTGGAGCACTGACCTACATTCCTGATGGTATCCCCTCTGTCTCTCCCTTCTGGGAGCACCAACCTACATTCCTGATGGTATCCCCTCTCTCTCTCCCTTCTCGGAGCACCAACCTACATTCCTGATGGTATCCCCTCTGTCTCTCCCTTCTTGGAGCACTGACCTACATTCCTGATGGTATCCCCTCTGTCTCTCCCTTCTGGGAGCACCAACCTACATTCCTGATGGTATCCCCTCTGTCTCTCCCTTCTCTTAGCACTGACCTACATTCCTGATGGTATCCCCTCTGTCTCTCCCTTCTCGGAGCACCGACCTACATTCCTGATGGTATCCCCTCTGTCTCTCCCTTCTCTTAGCACTGACCTACATTCCTGATGGTATCCCCTCTGTCTCTCCCTTCTGGGAGCACCGACCTACATTCCTGATGGTATCCCCTCTGTCTCTCCCTTCTTGGAGCACAGACCTACATTCCTGATGGTATCCCCTCTGTCTCTCCCTTCTTGGAGCACTGACCTACATTCCTGATGGTATCCCCTCTGTCTCTCCCTTCTGGGAGTACAGACCTACATTCCTGATGGTATCCCCTCTGTCTCTCCCTTCTCGGAGGACTGACCTACATTCCTGATGGTATCCCCTCTGTCTCTCCCTTCTCGGAGGACTGACCTACATTCCTGATGGAATCCCCTCTATCTCTCTCAAACTCTGACTGACGTTTAGTTTTACTAAAATTTGAATTTACTTAAAATGTAAATTATCTGACTGATATGTTTCTATTGGCCAACTACATGATATGAGTGGGTTTATCTTCCTTAGATGGACAGCTATAAATAAGGTGGTCCATTGTCCACTACTCTGTCCAGAGTTTCCCAGGCTAACCCATACCCTCAATTATACTAAATGATGCCAATCTCCCTTCTTCTTTCATCCAGCTTCCTGCCTTTCTTTTACATCATACATTACCTCACAATAACACCCTGTTCTTAACATTCTGTCTTCCATTCTATCTCTTTTATCTGACATCAATCAACTTATTCTTTGTCAAATACTGTCCTCCCATTTCAAATCTACTGTCATATTACATAGAAGATATGTGGCGGTTCCTTTATCCCTTAAGGCTTTCACAATTTTTACTCCCCATTTTTTACCCTGATGGCCTTTATAGTGTTGATGGAGCATTGAGGATTTATAAGTAACAAACCCTCTGGGATCTCTCTCTTTCTCTCCAGCGAAAGTTGGGGGCTGGGGACTATGGGTTTCCTCCCACGTCCGTCTGTCTGTCTGTCCGTCCACTCAGTTTTCTTCACTTTTCTCAGCCGTACTTCCAGGTAACATCGGTGAAAGTTGGTATGTAACTTCAGTATGAATAGCTTCCGGTCAAGTTCCAGTTTCAGGTGTTTTGGGTCAAGGTAACTATTTTGAGCGGGGGCCGATAGAGGCTATGTATTGCAATATTCAGCATGCTTGTTATTAAAGTGTCTGTTTGATAGTAAAGGTCCTTTATTTTTTATTTAAGATTACTGGTATGGAAAATAACAAGAAGATGAAGAGGAAAAGAGAAGGCGCTCATGAAGTGCACAGGAAAAGACAGTGTGTAGATGAAACAATTAAAACAAAACGTTTAAAGGAAATCAATCGCACAAAGAACAACTCTAAATCAAACCCCACAAAAGTACATGTCGAGGATAACTCAATGACACAGACAAAAAAAATACCAAAAAAATACAGAAACAAATCTTTTTTCAAGAAAAAAAGAAATATGAGTACCGTGAAAAGTGAAGTGACAGAAAAGGATTGTATTACTCAAGAGACAGATAAAAATAATTCCAGTGTTCGCCTAAAGACAGATAAAAAGCGTGATGTTCATATTCCAAATCAACCAGAAGACTTCTCTTCAAACTGGGAAAAGCTAAAGCAGGTACGTACATATCCCAGATGTGGAATCGATTTGTCATCTATAATACAACCACCTTGTTCATTCGCTTTAAACATTTGAACGTTTCAGCATTATTTGCAATCAATTCCTAAAGCTAAATCAACAAATTTATCAACTTTAAACTAAAATTGTTACAGCTTTTGCATAAACTTTTCACCCCTACTGACCATATTGGACTTCAAGTGATGAATGAATGGCAGAGTCCACTAAAGTTTCTTAGGGTTGAAAGGGTTAAACAACAATGCTCATTAACAGTTATTACATATACTTCATGATAAAAAAATTGGAAAATTAATATTTCCAATTGTTTGACAGCCTATGCAGTAATGTTTTTTTAAATGTAAATCATTGACATGTTTCCTTCATATATGCAACTTCTAGGTATAAGTAAGGCATTTTTGAGTTAAATTTACAAAAATTATATTTTGTTATATGACTGTAATTGTTAATAAACATTTTGTAGAATTTTATCACACAGCTTATTATGTAATCGATTAACTTCATCAGAAGGCCTTTCTGATTATAACTGATAATCGACTATGGATTTGGAACTAATGTTCTATCACTACCAGATTTATAATACCTTAAACTGTTTGAGACAGCTCTTTCTCCTTTTTTTTTCATACATGCAAAATTTTGTCTTTTCCTTCTTTGGCAGATTTTATCACCAGCAAATCCGAAGAAGCAAGTTCGAAAGAAAAAAGTGGAAAAAATTGAACCAGAAATGTAAGTGTAGGATTTTATGCCAGAATACTTGATGAAATTTGTAAAGTACACACTTTATAAAATAAAACCTGTAATAAGTATACAAATCTTACAGTAGTAGAAATTAAAGGGGAAAAATGGTTATAAAGTTTTGTGAATTGGTCAGTATTAAGTTGTAAATAGTTTTGTTTTAGAGGATGTTAATGAAATAATTTAATATATAGTTATTACATTTTTGTTTCACCAAGACAAAGGAGTGAAAAAAGATTGTGTGAATGCATTCCTTACTTGTATGTAATGTTAAAATTTTTAAGTCATCTGATCCGAAGGGTCAGGAAAGGGGCCGCGAAAGCTCAGTCGATTAGAGCACCAACCATGTAATCTGAGGTGATGACCGGAGGTGCTCCGTCGACACTCCCTACCTGTGTGTAACAAAATGGGCTTAGAATATGTTTAAGTTTAATACATCATTTTAAATAGTAAATATTAGAGAAAGCAGGTCGAAAGTCATGCAATACTCGACTAGGGAAAACAACACCTGTGATTGACAGCTGGTTGTTAGTAGAATCTGATACAGAGCTCAGGGGTGTAGGTCGCATGATTTCCTGAGTGATAGAACAGGGAAAGGATCACTCCAATCTTAGGTGGTATTGCTATAGTCATGATAAGCGATGACAATAATAGATAGATTACTGGGAGGGGGAGCAATGATCAGGTATATTTGTTGTTAATTATTTCTGGAAATTATTTATCATAATTCACTAATTAAGCTGACTCTAAATAAAAGTATTTACTTAGATATGGATAGCAGAAGAATTGATAAACTGTATAAAAAAGTAAACACAATGTGAAGTAATAAACTATTGTAAACCATATGGTGATGTTGTGTTACACATGTCGGTTTTGTGTTTCTCATGAGGAAGCTGAGAAACAGGCTGGCCTGTGCTGTCGTGATTGTGTCCTTGGGCAAGACACTTTATCCTAATTGCTCTGGATGGTATGCAACAAGCCTCTTGTATGTTGTTTAGTGAGGTAGTCACCAACTACTACAAGGAGACCCCGCCTCAAAATGACCTTAGCTGTGTACGGGGCAATAAACCCAGCAAACAACAAACAAAGGGTCAGGATTTCGATGTCTGAAGGGTCATTTGATGGATTGATCTGAAACTTGCCATGAATAATCCGGAGTTCTTAGTGTAATTATTACTTTGGCAGATCCAGAATCCAAGATGGCTGTCATAGCTGCCTTCTTGAAAAACACACTTTAAACTTCACTAGTTTGCCTACTGCCACTGTTAGATATGAAAATCAGTGGCAATTTTTAGGAACTGTTTTTATTTTTTGGCCTTGTCAATGCAATAGTCCAGGAGGTTTTGTAATCAGTGCTGCTCTGGTAACATGCAAATTTGGTATATATGTTGGTAGATCCTTCTAGATTACACAATAGGACAGTAATATAGATTTTAAAAAAACTTCATTAAAAATACTTGAATCTTCTTTAAACATTTTATACATTTCTTTCAGCAATTTCCTAGATTTTAACATGTTGGCCGAGGAATGTATCAAAACAGGGGTGGAAAATTTGTCTGGAATTTCACTTCATGATTTTGTTCTGAATTTTCCTACATCAAAAGAGAAAAAGTATGAAAAGTTTATATATATATATATATATATACGTACATGTACCTTGTAACCAAAAATTGACTTGTAGTGTATCAATGCTCCATATATGGCTTTTTCTTTTACAGCCAGCCTGATATCTGGTTTGATGATGTTGACGAATCACTTTTAGATGTTCCAATAAAGGAAAAGGAGAAAAAGAAACAAGGCGTAGACTCTTTGGTGAAAGATGGCGTTTGCACTGGGTAACTACATATTTCTTTGAATTAGGCCTTAAAAAATATAAAGCTCCCATTTCCTCCTACTGTGTAATTAATATGTATATATAATAAGTCATTCTGTTTCTATTTCAGTAAAATGTTAATTCATTTCCTTATTTGAGGCCTTTGGCTTATTACATTTTATTTATGTAACAAAGTGCATGATAAATTAAATATAAGTTTAAAATCATCGTCTCTGCTAGGGATCGAACCCAGGACCTCTGGCTTACTTGTCTTACTCTCAACTGATCGAGCTAAAGATAAGATCTCTCTAGCAGAGTGGTATATTGCGGCTAGTATTTACCAGGGTAACATACTCCCTCTCCAGGAAAGAACTCGTCCTCGAGTTTCCAGGGTAACAGCGTTGCTCGTGGAGCAAGGCTGAGTATTTTTCCCAAATCCGGACATGGGCGCCAGTATATCAGAGCGCATGATTAACTAAATTTAAAATCATGGCCTCTGCTAGGAATTGAACCTAGGACCTCTGACTAATTGTCTAATTGTCTTACACTCAACCAATCGAGCTACAGAGAAGATCTCTAGTCAAGGGGTATATTGTGGCAAGTGTTTACCAGGGTCAGGGCTCAAATTGGCGCCTATTTTAGTGGTCATGGTGCCTTAAATTCACCATCGGCGACCAGTTATTGACCTATAAGGTGCCTGCATGTAGCCACTAAAAAATTGTGTAAATTTGTGATTTTGGTTAATCTTTCAAAGGTTGTACGTAGTCAATGCTAAAATGATGTTCACAATCGAAAAAGTTACAGAGAGATGTTATACTGTATTAAAGAATTAAAAGTTGCTTTTTTAAAGTTAAGACAACCTGGCTGGGCGACTATTACTTTTCAAATTGACACCTAGATTTTATGACTTAGTAGCCGAATAGGCCACCTGGTAAAAATATCCACTTTGAGCCCTGAGGGTTACATACTCCCCCTCCAGGAAAAAACTCGTCCTCGAGTTTCCAAGGGTTACAACAATGATTAATTAAATCTAAAATCACAGCCTCAGCTAGGGATCGAACCCAGGACCTCTGGCTTACTAGTCTTACACTCAACTGATCGCGGTCAACAGAAGATCTATCTAGCCGAGTGATATATTTTGGCTAGGATTTACCAGGGTTACACTTACAGTAATGATAAAACCATTTATTTGTAAATTTGTTTCATATTGCAGATTGACCAAGGCTTTAGCATTGGACTGTGAGTTTGTTGGGGTCGGCAATAATAGCCGGGAGAACATGCTGGCTAGAATTTCAGTGGTCAATCACTTTGGCCACTGTATCTACGACACCTTTGTTAAGCCTCAGGAGGAAGTGGGCGACTACAGGACATGGGTCAGTGGTGTCCGTGAGGAGGACATGCTCAAAGGTATAATAGGAGTTATCGTATTTATTCTAATAAACGCCCCAGAGGTGTACAATTTTACAGGGGGGAGGGGGGTGGGGGCCGGCGTTCGATAGAAGGCAAAATTTCAGAGTCAGTAGCATAGAATACATGATGGCCACCATGGCCAACAGTACAGCTAGACTTACGACTGAGTATGTATACTACAAAAGTACAAGGGTCATTTTGTAATTCTCTAAAGTCAACTTCCATTGATTTCCATTTTCATTTGTAGGTGTTGAGTTCTCTGAGGTTTGTCAAAAACTTGCGAAGATGATAAAAGGAAGAATATTGGTGGGACATGCAATAAATAACGATTTGAAGGTAAGCTCTTTGAATCCACAATGATTTTAAGGTTAGCTTTTCAGATCCACAATGATTTGAAGGTAAGCTTTTCAGATCCACAATCATTTGAAGATAAGCTTTTTAGATCCACAATTATTTGAAGGTAAGCTTTTCAGATCCACAATCATTTGAAGTTAAGCTTTTCAGATCCACAATCATTTGAAGTTAGGTTTTTCAGATCCACAATGATTTGAAGGTAAGCTTTTCAGATCCACAATGATTTGAAGGTAAGCTTTTCAGATTCACAATGATTTGAAGATAAGCTTTTCAGATCCACAATTATTTGAAGGTAAGCTTTTCAGATCCACAATCATTTGAAGTTAAGCTTTCCAGATCCACAATGATTTGAAGGTTAGCTTTTCAGATCTGAAATGATTTGAAGGTAAGTTTTAAGGTCCACAGTGATTTGAAGGTACGTTTTTCAGATCTACAGTGATTTGAAGGTTAGCTTTTCAGATACAAAATGATTTGATGGTTAGTATTGTTGATAAATTCCATGTCGAGATAAGAAGCCAGATTGACTATTAAGTAACTCAATTGTAACCTTTGTTTTTTTTTTATATCATTTAATTTGTAAACTTGAATTCTAAGCATTAAACAAATAATAATACATTTATCAATGTAGGTTATTCATTTTCAACTGACCAAAATATTATTCAATTGCTAGTTTAGAAACAAATAGATGTTATAATATACACCAATAAACTAGCCTTTATTTGTAAATTTGAATTTATTCTTTATTTCCTATTCTACAAATTTCGGTCAGCTTGTATTTTGATTTTATACATTAACAAGTTGTTAGAGCAGAGTGGGGACACGACCGATTTCTAGGTGTTTGGGGCACCAGTCCTGGGGACAGTTCTAGATAAGAACAATATAAATTTCAGTAACTTTGATGGTTTAAGTTTTACATTTGAAAATAAGCAATCTTTCTTGAATGTACAGTAATGTGACATGATTGAGTTTGCAATGTTGAATTTTCCTTTGAATTGGATGTATTTTCAACCTTTTTTTTTTCAATTTTCCTGACTTTATTTGAGGATGGATTTTAATGATTTCTGTATGTTGAAAAAGAAATATCTAGAATTTCCTCTCATAGAATTAAAGTAATTCACTGCTGTATATATGTTGGAAGAAACAAAAATGAACTACAAGCCAAATTTTCAGCAACTCCATGTTCAACGTAGCTTCGAAATGGCGTTGCAAAAATTTCATGTTGTAAATAACTTTTGATTTCTCTAATTAATGGCAGCAGAAAATATTGTGAAAAGGAACTTCAAACCAATAATATCTTTATGAAAATTCATTGAAAAAAAGTTATCGTATAGTAGAATTATAAAGTATGATTAAATTATACAAACTTAATTATGTCACACGAATGTTTATCGAAAATTGTATCAGCATCTATAATTTGCTTTATTTCAAAGTTCACCTATCACAGGTCATTGTTTTCCATGTCCAGATGCAATTCATCTACCGCCTCTTTCAGTACTTTCAGTACTTTGATTTCCTCCTTTGTTAACAGGTACTGTATCTGAGTCCCCCAAGAAAGCTGATCCGAGATACATCTAAGTACAAACCTTTCAGAAAAATGTTTGATGGCAGGACTCCATCCTTAAAGAAACTGACAGAAAAAGTTCTGAACGTAACAATACAGGAAGGAGCGCATAGCTCGGTAAGAAATAAACATTGTATTATAGCTGGCCATGGACATGTGGGTCAATGCTGCACTAGTACTTGAAATATACTGTAAACTTGCATATTTTAGCGGTAATCTTATTTTAGCGGTAATCTTATTTTAGCGGTAATCTTATTTTAGCGGTAATCTTATTTTAGTGGTAACCTTATTCTAGCGGTAACCTTATTTTAGCGGTAACCTTATTTTACCAGTAATCTTATTTTAGTGGTAGGCATATTTTAGCGCTTTTTGTGGTAGAAGCATTACACTAAATTATGATTGCACTTTCTATACACTGTTTCTATATAAAATATTTTTTGTGTATCAACTCATCAATGCGCTGACCTGTTAAAATTTGGAAATGAGCTGTGTTTTTTCGGGTCAGTCCGAAATGTATTATAGCTGCCATGGCGACCATCTTCAAGAGCACATTTTGAATGTTTTTCTCTTGTTCCTCCCTTCTTTAACTCTCCTGATATGATCCGAAAATGGTCTTCACCAAGTGTTGTTATTTTCCAGTTTGATCTAAAATCTAAGATTGCTGCATTTGCTGCCAATTTGAGAAAAAAAACCCATTTAAAACTTGTTCTCAAGTTCCACCAGTTGGTTTCAACTCAAACTTTACCATAACATCACTCCTAGACCTCTAATGAATGTACAAACCATATCAGAAGGGCATGAGATGTATACTTTTGGACTTACAAGCTTTCCAAAGACTTGCCCCAAAAACTTTAAAGTGGGTTTTGGTGCCAAAAAAGTTAAGTCCACAAAATAGTAAAATGCGAAAAAATCACAATGTTTTTCTGCATGATTTTGCCATAACATCACTCCTAGACCTCTAATGAATGTATAAACCAAATGTTTCTGAGATTGTTCTGACTAAATGTGGTTACTTTTTGAGTTGCTCTGTAATCAACCATGGCTAACATACACTGTTGCACAGTCTCAATTGTTGTCAGTATCACTATACAGTTCCTTAGTATGTATACTGCAATAGCACTTTTAATTCAGATGATGTTAAGGCCCATGGGGCCTCTTGTATATAGATACAATAATGAGCAACAGAATTGGCCGTAACATTAACCCACATGTGTAAAAAGTAATGTTACCTATGGTAATCCTTCAATCTCAAGGTCACCATACCATTGAACTTGAACTTTGAACTTGGTTGTCACTCCTCAGTAATCTTCATAAAGAAATGCTCCCAATTAGCAATTGGTCAGAGCTTTATTAGCCCACCATCATCAGATGGTGGGCTATTCAAATCGCCCTGCGTCCGTGGTCCGTCGTCCGTCCGTCCGTCCGTCCGTCCCTCCGTCCGTCCGTCCGTAAACAATTCTTGTTATCGCTAATCCTCAGAAAGTACTGAAGGGATCTTTCTCAAATTTCATATGTGGGTTCCCCTTGGTGCCTAGTTATGCATATTGCATTTTGAGACCAATCGGAAATCAACATGGCCGACAGGCAGCCATCTTGGATTTTGACAATTGAAGTTTGTTATCGCTATTTCTGAGAAAGTACTGAAGGGATCTTTCTCAAATTTCATATGTAGGCTCCCCTTGGTGCCTAGCTATGCATATTGCATTTTGAGACCAATTGGAAAACAACATGGCCGACAGGCAGCCATCTTGGATTTTGACAATTGAAGTTTGTTATCGCTATTTCTGAGAAAGTACTGAAGGGATCTTTCTCAAATTTCATATATAGGTTCCCCTTGGTGCCTAGTTATGCATATTGCATTTTGAGACCAATCGGAAAACAACATGGCCGACAGTCAGCCATCTTGGATTTTGACAATTGAAGTTTGTTATCGCTATTTCTGAGAAAGTACTGAAGGGATCTTTCTCAAATTTCATATGTAGGCTCCCCTTGGTGCCTTGTTATGTATATTGCATTTTGAAACCAATCGGAAAACAACATGGCCGACAGGCAGCCATCTTGGATTTTGAAAATTGAAGTTTGTTTTCGCTATTTCTGAGAAAGTACTGAAGGGATCTTTCTCAAATTTCATATGTATGTTTCCCTTGGTGCCTAGTTATGCATATTGCATTTTGAGACCTATCGGAAAACAACATGGCCGACAGGCAGCCATCTTGGATTTTGACAATTGAAGTTTGTTATCGCTATTTCTGAGAAAGTACTGAAGGGATCTTTCTCAAATTTCATATATAGGTTCCCCTTGATGCCTAGTTATGCATATTACATTTTGAGACCTATCAGAAAACAACATGGCCGACAGGCAGCCATCTTAGATTTTGACAATTGAAGGTTGTTATCGCTATTTCTCAGAAAGTACTGAAGGGATCCTTCTCAAGTTTTCGTATTTAGGTCCAATTGAAGTTTGTTATCGCTATTTTACAGAAGGTACTGAAGGGATCTTTCTCAAATTTCATATGTAGGTTCCCCTTGGTCCCTGGTGTTGCATTTTGGGACCAATCTGAAAACAACAGACAGCCATTATCGCTAAATCTTAAATTTTATATATAGGTTCCCCTTGTTTGAAAAGTACTAGAGGGCTGTTTCTGAATTTACACAGATTAGTAAGACTTAGAGGAAGGGAAAAGTAGAGAAAAGATCAATCTGACATGGAACCTATAAAGATCATTCAATGGTGGGCGCCAAGATCCCTCTGGGATCTCTTGTTTTTTGATACCAATCAAAAAGCCTTCAAGTTTACCACATTCCTTGGGCACAGAGAAAAAAATGTGACAGTAACCCCTTGAGTGATGGAACTCCTTTTTAGCCCACCATCATCAGATGGTGGGCTATTCAAATCGCCCTGCGTCCGTGGTCCGTCGTCCGTCCGTCCGTCCGTCCCTCCCTCCGTCCG